>NW_010411083.1:18307-51355 GCF_000710305.1 Buceros rhinoceros silvestris | reverse complement strand
CGCGAAGCCAAGCCATGGTGATGATGAAATATGCCGGTACCTGCAAGTATTCTTGTGTTGTTCATAGGTATAAGTAGGGGAAAGTCTAATCCTCCAGTTCCCTGGCACAGGAATGTTTCCTGCTTCATTGCATCCACTCCCTTGCCCACATCATCTGCAAGTAGCCTGAAACCCTCTTGCCCTCACAATCCTGTTATCTTGTTGGCCACAAAACAAACAGTTTCCAGACCTTTACAAGTCATAGAGGTTGCTCTCTCCAACAGAAAACAAACCAAACAAAAAAACAGGGCAGGTACCTGTGGGTTGTTGCAGGCACAACCCACTCACAGAACAAGCACTTTAAAGAGGCAGAGGCGCAGGTAGGCACAGCTTGACCAGAATTCACTTTCATACAGTAAATAGCAAAAGCCAAAAAGATACCCGAGACATATGGGGATGACAGAGTCAGAGAACAGGTAGTTAATAAAAGGAATAAGTGTATGAAATGTAAACCACAGAGAAGAGTCTTCTGCATGGAGAAGCTTGTCAACAAGAATGATTTCCAGACCTCCCAGAAGATCCTGAAGAAACAAGCAAAGGGCAGGTGCCTGTAATCCAAGTTGGGAAATGTTTTGAAGGGGGAAAGAAAAACCTAGTGATCAAGAGATCTGTGAGGTCTGTGGCAGAATCAACAACAACGATGGGGAAAGGGGAAAGGTGAAGAAAAATAGTGGTGTAAATATTTTAAAAAAGCAAAAACACAAAACAAAGACATTTTTAAAAGCTAACTTTGGAATTACCTTCTCTTTTCCTCCCCGCTGCTCTTTCCAAAGCTCCTACTGAGATATTTTTATCTTTTCTATTTTATTCGATTGCTATTCGTCTATTAACCAAAACAAGGAAGTTTCAGCTCAAACCAGGAAGTTTAGCCCAAACCGGGACATAGCCAGAACCTGCCTCCAATTTTTGATCGCTTTACCCTTCTTTCTCTTTCACTTTGCAACACACATATACACTACCTTCTCTCCTTCCCATACATTTCTTCCACTCCACCACCATACAGACACCATCTCCACTCTCACTCTCTTGTCCCCACCCAACTCTCCTTCCCATGTGAATTCAGGCATCCTTCCCTTGAAGAGACATGTCCACAGATCAATCCACTCCTCTACTCTGGGCTCCTGGCCTGAACATCTCTCCTGCTTTTCTTGAAGTTAGGTTGCACAGACAAGACAGGTTGAGAGAGGAAGGAGATGCTGGAAACTCATTAGCCCCTTGACTCTCTCGTGATCTTAGCTCCTGCTCTTTCGAAAGAGAATAAGAAGGAGCAGTCAGTAACTGCAGAACACCAGGGTGGTTCATCCACCAATAGTAACCAAGAGAGAGTTGGTATTTTTGGAAAGCAAGAACAGTAAATATAACTTCAGCTCACAGGAAAATATTGTTTTGCTATATTTAGAAGGGGTGTGTGGAGGGGGGCGAGAGTGGTAAGAACCATAACTTCGGCTCACACACATCATTATGAATCTGGATAAACCTTAGTGTGTTCAGAGAAATTACTCCAAATGGAGCACAATTCCATTAGGTGTAAAAAACCCCCCTCTTCTTTTCATTAATGTACACTGAAAGGACTGGGTTATATGTTAGGTGCACCGAAGACAACTACACGTGCACTGAGATACAAGCTTTTGAACATGCAGGTTGGCAACAGCTGGAATATTTAACATTCACAAGCTGACTTGTGAAACACAGGAGGAAAAAGAAGCAACAAAAGAAAAAGCACAATTCTCTTGACAACGTCCTAACAGACTTCTTCAGTCATGGACAGAGTCATTTATAGGAAAATTATGTACTAATTAACATTTCACTTTTATTCAACATTGTCAGAAATTTAAATATACGAAATATCTACATAATGAGAAACAGCTAATTCCTCTCTTACAGGTAATTTTACAGACAATCACAGAAGTTGCTTATTGCCTACTGTGAAAAATATATGGTGGTGGTGACAGCTAATTGCTTTCCCACCTTCTTCATCCACACACAATTTTCCTTCTACTTGCAGTTTGGTGTTGCACATAATTCATATGGCATTCACATTCATCATGCAAGAAAAAAATGGTGTAATAAGGCCAGCTCGCTAGATGTCCTGTGGGATTTCCCCAGTACTGCACCCAGTTTCCCCAAAACAGACAGCTGCTCTCCTTCCCTTCTCAGCGTGCCAGACCTTGCATCAGTGACTAATTTATAGGAATTACAGACAGGGAAGAGATTTCATATGAATGAAACTGGTTTGAACAGATTTTTCTCCTCCTTCCCAATACAAGGTTTTAAACCCTCTGAACTGCCGGCTGCTAAAATGTCAGGTTATTAATTTCCTCTGTTTTGGAAGACAAAGTAAGTAGTAAAACAGGAAAGAAATATGAGGCCATAACCACAATGTCCTTACTCTCCTACTACACATAGTTATATCTTTTTCTGTCCTAGTCTTTCTTAAAACTGCTTGCATTAGGCAAAATATGCTTGTGGGAGTGGGAGAAAAAGTGCCCTGCTGGCTGTGGAAAGCTCTTCTAAAATTCAGCCTAAGTGCCACGTGGTGAGCATGGGGAGGGATGAGGGGGAGATTACTCAGGAATTTATATTTCTTAGAGAGAACTTTGATTTTTAATGTTGAGAAATATAACTTTTCCTCTTTATAATATTTCTTTCAGTTATAATATATTGGTTGTGTTTAATTGAATGTTACATTACATTGAATTCCCGATTCTCACAGGAATTCTCATGTTCCTCTTTTACAGGACCATGCTACTTGTTAGATCATCTGCAAACACACTATATTAATCACATCACATAGCACCACAAACTATATACAAACGCTGAGATTCCCCAAAAAAAGTGATGGATTTGGGCCACTGGAAGCCAGCAAACAATGTATACCCAAATCTCCTATAACAATCTGAAAACGTCTGCAAACCATTCTAAAACCCAGCTATAACTTAAAAATACAAACTGTTATATATATATAAAGGCTGCTATATAGATAGGTGGGAAGTGAATCAAGTTGGGTTAGAAATAATAAGCAAAGACAAAGTAATGGAGCAGAATGGCTTATAGCTCCACTGGGAGCTGCCCAGGAGCAAGAAGTACTTAGTACTGGTGTGAGGCAGAAACAGAATAAAATTCTTCGATTTAGCACTGGTATCATTCACCTGGATAAGGCAGCAAAAAAGTGCAAATAAAAAAAGACATCAGAATAACAAATAACTACAGAGAGTCACTCCGGACCTATTCTGAAACAACAGAATACACTTTAAAAAGCAGTAAAACCAATAAAAATCCAGTCATCGTGAAAAAGGAGAGTCTTTGCTGCAATAAAGGCAGTCAATAAAGAAGCGCTCTCATTTAAACATCAAATGCACATTGTTTTGCAACACCTGTTATTCAGCCATAATAGCTTTCTTAACCTGTCAAAGTGTTTAAGCTGAGGAAAAGAAATGGGCCTCCAGCTGTGCACCTCGGTGCAGAAAGCCTGCGCGTAGCGGTATTAGTTTAATGAAATGTGTACAGATTGTAATTGTGGTAATAAGAGGGCAATTCCCTGAGGGGCAGTAGGAAGACGGTGAGTGCAGTCAGGCAGAAAACAGAAGCTGCAGACTGGAGAGGGAGAGAGAGAGAGAGAGAGAGAGCGAGAGGCTGATAAGCCGTGTATGGACCCTCGCTCTCCAACGTGTTTGCTGACTGCTCAGTTCTATCAGCTCCCCTCCCCAGCAAGCCCCAGGACTGCCCTACGCCCCATCCTCACACACCTTCCCAGAGAAGAGACCAAAGACAGCCCAGCACTCAACAGCGGAGCCTGCTGGCATCTGTAACACAGGCTCATAAACGAGCATGGATTCAGAAAGCAGGACAAAAGAAAAAAGTAGCACTGGAGTGCACTGGTGTGTCTTCCACTGCTCTGCGAAGCCTGACACTCTGCAGTGCCCAGTAAGCCACAGTGTAAGTCAACAAATCCATCCTTGCAATAGTGTGTGCAGGCTAGTAGGTGTCACAGAGGTGCACTAGCTTCCAAGAGTGTTTTCACAGGGAAACACTCTCTGTCTCTCCAGCCTGTGAATAGCTCAGCAGCCAGCAAGAGTGAAGGCAGAGAGGGAGAAGCAAAGACTGACTTTCTTTTTATAATTGAGGAAGTATTCGGAGAATACAGGCAAAATAAGGACAGCGCAAGTTCTTCCAGAACACAGAGGTAAACCACGATTAGAGAATGCTGAACAAAGGGGTAGGGGGTAGGATGGGTGCGAGAGTTTGTTAGAAAGATCCGAGAATCAGGCTCTTTCAGCTTTGTCACTGGCTCAGCACTTCATATGCAAAGGGTAAAGGACCAAGGACCTGGGAAAGCTGCTTCAGGACCTGAAGAAATGTTTTTGGAATGGTAGAAAGGATGACCAGGAGACCAGTAACTCAGAACAACTACAGATGAATGAAATTTATGCCACCAATACTGATGCCAGATTTTATAGGTATTTCATTTTAGAGGCATAAAATGAAGGAACCAAAAAGAGGAGAAGGAAAAATAGATGTCAAGCTAAAGGAAAGCCCAAATTAAATGCTGTGTTTGAAGTTGAGGGACGGAGAATTTTGAGCTTGGGTCGTGATTCAGGAATGGAAAAATAACAAGTCATTCTGTTTCTCCTAGCAGTAACAAATACTATGCTGCCTTCCCATTCTTAAAATTCTCTTAACCAGCAGAAATATACTAGGAAAAAAAATCCACATCTTTATTAGATGATTTGCAGAATAATATTTTTTCAACATGGGCAACTCACCAGTGAGCTCTGTATTGCTGCCAATCAGAAAAGCAGCTGCAAAAATGTAGTTTGGAGAGCAACCACTCCTCTGGAAAGGTGAAACCCATCTTGCCTAATGCTGCTCAGAGCACTACTGACACCTTTTTATAAAAACATGTGTCTGTGATATACAGTAGAGAGAATATTTCCAGCGCTGCTGCAGGCCAGCACAAAGAGATAATTCAAATAACGAGGGAAAATCAGCTATTTAAGATACAATTGGAAGGTTAACAAAGACTATCATTGGTTCCGATCTTCACTTTTCCACCTCTGCAATGCATACTGCTCTTCTTAAGCAGGAACAAACCAGAGCTGCCTGTTGCTATTTAGTGACCTTAGCGAGCTGTGAACCTCTGACAGCACCTGAGGGGAGCTTGTGAGTTTTTTAATTCATTCCCCTGATTGTAAGGAATAACTTGCCATGTGATGGATGTAAATTAGTTAGGACACTGTTGAGAGCATGGCGACAAGGTTCCTCAGACTCAGAGCACCTACAGTTGCCCGTGGATAAATTTATGCCACTGATACAGATGTCACTGAGCTCCTTTTCTCATGCCGTCAAAACATCTTCAGCTACAATAGCTCTCAATCCAGGCTAACTTGGGTGACACAGCTAGCAAAACATGCAGCATGAAAGGGACTGGAGAGCAAGGGACGGATGTAAGGCAGTGCTCTGCTTCTCCATCCCATGTCCCTTCTAATGATTGAGAGAATTACTCAGACTTCTCCAGCTGAGGCCTCAGCTGCCATGTGACACTATCACCTCTCATCAGTCACATCTACTTCTGAGTCAGGGTGTCACAGAGAACAATGTCACTAGTGCAACCTGACACACCATGTCACCCTGCCAGGTCTGCCAGCTGGGACACTGAAAGGGAAAAGGAAAAAAAAAAAAAAGAAAGAAAGGGAAAAAAAAAGGAGAGGGGAATAAAATAGAAGAAATTAAACACACTTCAGAAAAGGTATTCCTCAAAGTTGCCATTTCAGGGGTGTTGTTTTGTTTTTAAGAAAAAAAAGAAAAAAAAAGGAGAGGGGAATAAAATAGAAGAAATTAAACACACTTCAGAAAAGGTATTCCTCAAAGTTGCCATTTCAGGGGTGTTGTTTTGTTTTTAAGAAAGGTTGTTTTGCCTGAAAAAGCCAAAAGCAAAGATACAGAGAAGGAAAAAAAAAAAATCAGACTGGTGAAATATCAGTGATGAGATAGTCTACTGAATGTCTACTAGAGGTTGAGGCAGATTTTCCTAATGAGGCAGGGACATAGCAAGGAGGACAGGACTCTCTGCTGCTTGAGAAATCCACCTTTCTCTCTTTTACCCCCACTGAAACAATGTGCAAGCAAACTGAGCTTTTCCTCAAAAAGAAGATTCATGTCCCTAAGGACTGACCTAAGACATGTGCATCACATGAGTTCTCATTTTCTGAAGTGAGAAAGCAGAGAAAGATATATTTGTTTATCTTTCCCCTGAAAATAATGTAAGTATGAAAATCAGTATAGACCCATACATTTCTGCAATACTTACATTAATATTGGCTAGGGGAGTAGAGAAACATTTGTGATGCAGCTCTCCTGCTGTTGGAGACAACCCCCTTGCTTTTTCACTGTAAGCTGGTGAAGAGTCTATAGAAAGCAAGACTTTTTACACGGTAAATCATCTTCTACAGTCAGACTCTGTGACTAAAGATCCTATGAGTCACAGGACCTTCAGTTAATGGTATCCCAGCCAATGCCACTTCTGCCACAAGGGCGTGGTTTGCCTCAGTCATGATTTTGCAAATCTGAAATGGCTTTAGAGACAAATTAAGCGAAGAAAAGGCACAAGCACTTTGAGTTAACAGTGCCAAGTCACTTTAGAACAACTTATTGCTTTTATTTTCTTCTTAACTTTTCCATCTATCCCATAACCCAAATAGCAAGAGCTGGACCCTTGCATATAAGAAGTTGCAGCACCATGCAATCACACAGTTTAAAAAAAAAACAAATAGGGGAATACTTGCATCAATTTGCACTCCAACTTTAGCTAAGCTACATTTTACATATTGACCCAGATTTTACTAAATTCAGTCTCTATTTTTGAACAAGCAGCTTTTTGACAGAGAAAATGCTGTCACTGGGATGCCAGAATATTGTCTGCAGACACGATGCGGTACATATATTTGCAATTTAACAAGCATTGTACCTGCCAATAATCACCAATAGAGAAAGTTCTAGCTAAGTAAGATCAGCCCGGAATTCTGGCATATTACAGGCTGTAGTTTTTGTTGCTATTTTCATAGCTAAATGCAAATTTGAATTTGGAAGAAATACTGTTTGAATGCCGTTACCTATTCTACAAATTCCCATCTTACCAAGTATTAGTCAGAACAATGGGAGTTCCCTCATTTTCTAATGCCTTAATTACCAATATTATTTTTTTAAATACCAAAATAGATGAAAGTTAATTGTTAGTGTCTGCAAAAACCACATTTCTTCCTTTTTCCTCCCTAGATAGTGCTGAAACCTGCAGCCAGCATGAATTGTCCTGATCAGGCAGCCCTGTACTGGCAGGCAGGCAATCGCTGTCTAGTCCCTCTCACTTATCAATTGGCTTTGGGCAGTTTAGCTGCTGATGCCAATCATCAAGTGAGAGATTTTATAGTAGCAACTGCCTGTCAGGGAGTCTGACTGGTTTTGTCTGTCTTCCAGGGCAATTTTTCTTCTCCTTGAATGTCAGTTTGTTTAACCAGAGCCCTGTCACAGCTGCCAACTACGTGCCATAGTAGTATTTCTAGTAGAAAACAAGAAAAACAAAAATCTATTAAACACGAAAACATTTAATTCTGGCTTAGCCTCAGGCTGCACCATCCTCAGGGACTGACCAATGCTCATTGCTGACCTCAACAAATTCATTTTATTGCCTTGTTGCTCTTTTGCCTTAATTGATTTTGTTGTTAATATCACCCTGACCGTAATTTGCAGACAACCCACAGCCAGCCAGAGTGGGCTAGAAAGCCCACTATTTCAGTCATGGTGCACCTCCCTCCTCTTCATTTATAGATTCCTGTCCAGAAGACATTCACTAACCCACTTCAGAAACAAGGTCTTGATTCCATTTTGTGGAAGTTATCCAGCTTTCTTTCTAGGTAGACAAAAAGCCTATTTTACTGGTTTTACTTCCTACCACTGGTGAAATGCTTAAAAATTTAATGATCTGAACAGCAATACTGACTTCAATATTAAATACACATTACTTTAAAATTAAATCCATGTTTACACAGTTTGCTGATTTTTTACCCTTGGCATTTGTGGAAGGGATGAAATGTGAGCTCCCAAAAGGTACTGGTTATTAGCAGAATTATTGGGGGGTGTGGGGGGATGGAAGGGGGTGGTGGAGAAGGCAGGAAAAGGAAAGACCAGTGCAGATTTAAAACAGGCCAGTACCTTACAGACTGCATTAAGGGCCTCCAGAACTAAAACCACAGCCGTTAGAAGACATGCAAACAGCCAAGGAATGTACCCTCTATGTGATGGAGAGAAGAGCTTCCCATGTGGCCACTTCCCAGTGCATCAGCAGTTAGTCCTGCCATGGAGAACAGGGTGGCCACCCAGATCTCAGCACTTTGTTAGTGACAGTGTCATATGTTGTGATATGGAGCAAAAGCCACTTACTTGCACTGTTACATTCATCTGTCTTACACAGGTGACTGAGTGATCACGTGTGGGCACAACTTTCACTCAGAAGCTGAAAAACGCAATGACACTGCAAATACTCAGCTGAATTTTCAAATAAGTACAAATCCAAGTTTATATATGCAGCTTCAGCCCTACATTGGTTTTAAGTTACCTTTCTGGTAACTATTTTTGCAAATAATTTTGTTAACAAGATCAATCACAAAAACTCAGTGTGTAACTGCAACATTTTAAAACAATCAAAAAAATCATATTTACAGGTTATTGGTAACCAAAATTTACCATTTGGAGAAAAACCCTCTACCCCTGGTCTACTGTAGGACACATGAGACATACCAAAAATACCTGTCAGAAATTAGCAGCTTAAGAGAAACTGAAATTCAGATCAGGTTCCAGGTCCATCAACACTATTGTCTTGCTCCTTTACCTTTACCACTGCCTCTGAGGGAGACTAAAGCCAGCACAGCCTGCATATGAAATGCTGCCTGTACATAGCCAACCAGATTTGTGTTTCAGGTTAATTTTCTCCTCTTCCTTTTCTGTTTATGACTCTTATTTTTAATTTCCTCTTTGTAAAAACACACACTTTATCTAAAGCTTCTAGCCAACCAGATAATATTTCTATCTTTCTGTGTATTTAACACTGGACTGAAATAAAATTCGTAATCCATTGGAAAAATGTACACATAGTACCTGTAGGTACTACTGAGGCCAGGAGATCCTATTGACAGAGCAGTCTGTTAGTGTTATGCAATTACAAAACTATTCCCCCCAAGTAGCACTTCTGGCTTTTAGCTCAATTATTTAGAAGACCCACGTTGCTCAAGCCACAATCCAGAACTACTACCCAGGGCAAAACAAGGAGTGAAACCCTAGAGGGAATGCTGGCAGCCAACAGACCTGTCGCTTTACCTCCCCTCTCATTAATCCATCCTCTCTCCTTTCATTCCACTATTTTTGTAATTTCCCAGCTTTAATACACTTTTTTCCCCTCTGGAACTTGGTTAAGTCTTCCTTCCCTCATGTTCCACGTTTTTTATATATATTCTCTCTCTCATTCCAAAAAATGCTCCATAGCAGACAGATTCATTCATCTCTAGCACCTTATCTGGTGGAGCATATGTTACTTTTCTTTGAGGTCAGATTAACTATTCCTTATAAATGGCACAAGAAAGAAATATGTGTTGGCAGCAAGTTCTGCTACTCTTAGCCATCATTTTTGTCCACTGCATTAAGCCAATTTAACATGCTTAAACATGCCTTTTGTCAACAGCAACAAAAGCAAAAAGCAGCTGAATTCTACTTAATAAATCATTTGCTGGAGGTAGAAAATGCCTGAGAAATATGATGCCAAGCAGTTACTGCATGCTATTCTTACAGAGAGGAAAAATGAGAAGAAAAAGTTAAACCAGCTTCCTGTGATTATAAAAGGTGTTTTCCACAGATACATTGAACTAGTTAAAAGAAAGAGATCATACTGAAGTCCAGTATATCCCTTTAAACATGGATTTATCCATCCTTAGTTGGTCTTCCTAATTAGAGAACCAACTCACTGGTATTTAAATTTGAAACAAAAGTCTCTGTCCCATCATGTCAAGCCCTGCACCTTGTGTGTATATATATAGGTATACATAAAAATAATATGCAAAACAATATAGAATATAAAACCCTGGAATCACATGAAAAGGAACCACAGCATTTTCTGCTAGCTCATAGCTTTCCCTGTCCACAGGAAAGATCCAACAACCATAATAACCAAGAAGCTTTTAAAAAGAAGTCAAGAGAGTTTAGAAGTTACCATTTTAAAACCAGTCAAATCATTGTATTAATGGCTGGGATGGACCAAATTTAAGTGAAAAGCAAGTGAAAACTATAAAAGCTGATTAAGCACCATATTACGATCTGTCATTAATCTGCTCTGGTTACCTAAAAAGATCGCGTAGGATAGACAGGAAGGATGAAAAGAAGACTTTCTTTATCTCTTCTAGTGACCCTATCCTTGTTTCAGATGGTCAGTGTAAGGAATAATATACAAAATGTAGATTTCATACCAGGACTACTGTATGACACCCAGGGCAGGAACATATCAGCACCTTTGCAAGCCTGACCAGTCAGACATTGCAAGCTCCTGTCAGCTAGGACCCATAGAAGGGCCCTTAAACATAGTAAGCAAACGGGATTTTTAATCAACTTCTCTGCCCTATCTACCTTCTGCCAGAATTACTGCCACGCTGTCCTGTCTTCAGAGATGACTTTGACCTTTCTTTCCATCCTTGGAGTGCATCTCACCCACTGAGAAAAGTAAGCAGGTTGTTTCTGAGCATACGAGTCTCTGGCTAGATCCTCAAAACTAGTACCTCATCACCTTGCTAAAGAAAAGGAAATAAGTCTTGCAAATCTGGGGTTTTTTATGGCATACATGGTATTCAGCAGAAGATACAAGAGAAATAGAAGTCCAAGATACCATTAATTTACAGACAATTTTATGGATGCTGGGGAGCAATATTAGGAAGAGGAAAATATTGAGAAGAAGAAATACCTAAAGTTGTTCTGACTGTGCTGCATTTCTAGCACGGGGAACTTTGCTGCTTCCCAGGAAGCTTGGACAGACTGGAATGTGCGTACCCAAGGTAACAGCATCATCCAAATTACATGCAACTACACCACTGAAACATTTTTCATGTTACTAATCCCCCTTCTGAGGATTAAGGAGTGGGGGGGTAAGGGGGGCTGCCGTTTTTTTTTATTCCAGTGGTAGCCCTTCTTTCCTCCTGATATTACAATAGATCTAATCTTCTAAAGGCAATTAGAAGGGTAATTGGAAGTTTTTCTACGTTCAGTGCTCGAGTTCTGTAACAACAGAAAAGCACGGATTAACATGAAGTTTTTAAAAGTAATGAATTAATTATATATTTTAAAGTTACTAGTTTATGAAGCCACATGGGAAACTCTATATAAGAGCTGGTACGAGAAAGATTTTTTTTAACAAAAAAAGTCATCAGTGAAAAACAAGAATCCAGCTTCTTCCATGGGCAAAGTGATTTGTTTTTTTAACAGCATTTCCACACTCACAGTGTAGCTGGTCTTTTCAGAGTTTGCAAAAAAGTTAATGAAAAAATAATGTAAATATTGATTTTTTAAAAAGTTTAGACAGATAATAAATTTCAAGCACAAAGGTTTTTCATTAACCATGTCTCCTCTAACACCTCCCATGCTCTTACTTGGTTTTGGCAAGGGAGAAGAGCAGAGAGCACTATCATCTACAGTTTACCATTTCTTTTCCAAAACACAACGTAGCTGCAACCAGGAGCATAGTGTAGCTTCCAAACAAAGCCATTATTTGCTGCCTATCTTCTATATCTCGAGGAGTATACACTTCCAGGAAACAAAAACACATAAACAAACAAGCCAACCAAACCCAAACCCCCAGTATTTCTGCAGATGGATTAGAAAGTCCTACCACCAAGGAATTTTTGTTTGTAGCAGTGATTTTGCCTCACAGCTGAAAGACAACATGTTTACATATAATAAAAATGAGAGTAATCAGAGCTGGAAAAAACAGTTTGGTGCAGATCACAACTTGTGTTCAGGAAGCTTGGTATAACTCCAAAAAGAAAAGCGGTATAAAGGTAGTCTTAGAATATTTGAGTGCTTCTCCTACCTCTGAGACCACTCAGCTCCAGACAGATCAAGTTATGAATTAGATAAATACTATGTTTGTAAAGGACGACCTGATAGAGAGGTGTTAGAGTGCCCAAAGTAAGAGTTCTATTTTTGTGTAAGAGTTTTCTCTTCCCCTCCATCCCACCCACCCCACCTCACCCCCCGCAACCCCTTTTCCATAACCAGAGGTGGAAGATGGGACAATATGTGCCAATTCTGTCTCTCAAAGACAAGACTGAGTCTCTGAAATTCTAACTGTGAATGGTATAATCTCAGACTGGCTTGTGCCCTTTCCCCTATAAATTTGTTATTAGGCTTGAACAGGATAGCAGAACCCTTAAGTTTAGTCTCTCTCACTTCATCCCTCACAGGGCCTGAGCATCTCCTTACACTGCTATAAAGTCTGAGCTTAATTTTCTGTACTATGCTAGGTCTAAGCTTAAGGACAAATATCTATTTTATCCAGCATAACCTGCTTTATGCAAGGAGAGAGAATAAATCTTTCACTGTTCTCACGTTCAAACAGTGGGGTTTTTGTGCCTACTGTTACTAAGAGTACTCTAACCACCAAGCCACCTCCCTGGAATAAAGATCATTTATCAAGACTGCAGTCTTTTGGGCTTTCCCTTTCTCTACCGAAGAGACAGGTTTAGACCAAACACAACATTTATTGGTACATTTCTCGCAGGCAGTTGTCTCACCGTTACAGAGGACTGACACAGCACATTCTCCTCAGGTTTCCCCATACCTCTGGGTGGGTGAATGCAGGGGTGAAACTGCAGCAAGCCTTTGCATCTGCCGGCTGCAGCAGTTCTGACTGTAGGCAAGAGATGGCAAATCCAACCCAACATCACAGCACTGACTGAAGAGGAAAGCATTGGACACAGTCATGACACACTGGTGCGTTTGCAAGTGGGGTTGCATTCAAGAAACAGTGGTACATTTGGAGAGACCAGCCCGATCCCCTCATGTGCTGTCAGGAGAAGAAAGCAGAAGGGAAAGAGCAAGGAATCTCAAACACACCCTCCCTGCATGCTGCCCCCCTTCCGGAGAGCATGGGCAAAGGTCAAAGTAAGAAGGATTGCTTTCCCTTTGAGCCACAGTCAAGTGATCAGTGCCAGTATATCACCATCACGTCACAACCCCTGTGATTCAGAGACTCTTAACAGAGCTCTCAGAGGCATTCACAGAAAACTTACATTTCCTCTAAAGACTGATGGACTGCAATGGAGTTGCTGGTCTCTTCTGCTCTGGCAATTTTTGGCTTTTTGCAGACTGCACTCGAGAAGCGCTCAAATGACCCCAAAGGAGAAGCACAAGAAAAGCTAGCATCCAGCCAGCTCAGAGTGGGGGGTTGCAGAGTGTTCCTCCCAAATACTTTTAGTGTTTGCATACAATAGATAATTTCCATTGGAAAGACATATTCTCAGGTGATGTCATTCTGTAAACATTATTACCAATTGCAAACCAAAGAGGCAGTAAGGATTTTGGTGCCTCTTGCTTGTCTACTCTCTATGGAATGATTCTTTGTTAAGTTTAATCTCTTTTTCACAGCAGCATATGTTGTCCTTCATCCTATTCAGCTAATGTATGCACATTTGCACAGAATGTCAAATTCCTTTATTAAGACAGATAAGGGAGTATTTAAAGATTTTGGAAGAATGAGCCCTTATAAAATCACTATTGTTACGAAATATAATTATACTGTTCTTTTCACTCAAACCAATTTTTACAAAAATGAAAAAAATCTTTCAATCATCATTAACAGTTTCAGCAATTTTTTTTGTTTGATCCATATCTGACAGAGACCTCACGATTTATTCTGAGGAAAAAAAAAAAAACAAACCAGCCTCTTTCAAAGACTGATGGATTCCCTTAGGTCTATCTAGCAATCCTATTTAAAAATCTCAAAGGAAATTCCAAGTTCAGAACGAGTCCAGAATATTGGACAGTGGATGCAGAAACCCATTTCCAAATCTGTCTCAGCTTTCTACATCACACCAAACAAGCTTTCCATATTCACTCTCCATACAACATGACCATGCAGAAAGCCTCGTAACCCTTATGGCATACTGTTTACTTCCACTGTTACGTTTGAATATTAAAACAGATTGTGTTAATATCTAACAATTTATAGTCTCACAGTCCTTCTTGGTCAATCATTTTAAAGTCCAATTAGAAATTGTAGAGTGTGATTATTTTCTTTTTTCTAGTTTGGTTTTTTTTCTGGTTTTGTTTTTAATGGAGCAGTACTAAATGACCTTACTTCCATGGTATAAATCCTCATCAACATGCTGCATCTTCCCAGAATGGCATTCTTGTCTGAGTCTTAATCAGCAAATGCATCAAAGGTTTAAGCACATAATTTTTGATCATTTCCCTTCACTAAAAAAGAAGTAAATTCATAGTAATCTTCATGCCAATTAGCTCATTTTTGCAATTAAATTGGTGAAGTATGTAGTTACTCTATTAGCTATATTTTGAGAATTAATGCAAAAGAAATAAGGCACATCTTGCCACAATTGTTTTTTTCATATGGTGATCTGTGATGTGCTACAATTAAAGTATTAACTTCCTTGCCATGTGTACTGCTAAGAAGGGACAGTGCTGGATGCTGTACAAGGCAGACCAGTGCACAACCTCCCATACCAGGTTTGCCAAACCTTTTAAAAGGATTGAATGCAGTGATAGGCCCAAACCCAGCATTCAAAATGCACACTCACCACCCCCTCATTTTGAATTCAGCTATTAATAGTGACTCCCAAAAGGAGATGAAATTTAAGGCTTCATCACACTAGGATGTGTGATTAGACTGTGAGAGTAGCCTATTTAACTGAAATCACAAGGGTTTTTTTCCTCTCTCTTACTACAGCAGCTTCAAATCTGGTATTGGAAATGATGTTGAAATGCTGTCCTTACCAATCACACCAATGTATCTTTAAACTTAATCCCACTTTCTGCACCAGTATAAAACTAGAAGGTCACATCTCATTTATTTTAGTACCTCTTTCTCTTTTTCTTTCCAATGACCCTCTGTGAATCATATAAATTATGCTAAATCAGAGTATTTAAACTACTTTGGAACCATAAACAACACTCTCTTGGGTTTTCCGTGGCTCTGACCTTTACCAGACATCATATTTTTAATTTATATACCTGATCACATACTTTCATCCTCATGAAACTTAATTGGTAAAGGATTACTACATCTAGACAGGCTCTGGACTACCAGCAAATTAGAACAGATGCTGTACAGTCAGCACACTTCCAAAACAACAGTGCATCAAATTTCTATTCTCTACTGCTTACTGTTACCATTATAAAAACGTCCATAAAATAGAAATACAAAGAATTCCACTGAATTTAGTGTAAAGTTCTGCAGAAAAAATAAAAATTCTTGATTGGGAGACAATACTTAGATATTGGAAATGCCTTTAAAGTAAGAGGAACTCAAATTCCATCAATGAAATTCTACAGAAATTTTCCATAGGGATGTGGAGAAACAAGACTGTTTGTGGTTGAGACTGCAAAAGTTTTCTGCTGCAGAGGCAGTGTTGCCAGCTCACTAAAATGATCACATAAATCATCACACTCCTTAATGCTAATGCAGCATATAGGATTGGAAAACATGACCATGCCTATGCGTTGGTATGAACCATCAAACTGACTGAGAGATAGCAGATTGTAAACACAGATTATTTCCTTTGACTACAAAGTCTTTATCACGTTTTTATTCCAGCTTTTTTCCTAATAATGATCTAAAATATTACATTGATTTGATCAAGATTCTGATGCATTTTGTAAATCAAAGCATTATGTCACTGCAAGGCAAGCATCAGGGGAAAAAAAAAGAGATATCAAATCAATATGAACAAGAAAAAAAAAGTCTCTTGATTTACCAGTTAATCAGAAGGGAAAAAATCAGAACTCCTAGGAGTTTCAGCAAGGTCCCATAGCCATTGCTAACCTTCAAAACACCAGGAATTTTTCTAAGAAATTCCTAATAATGTCTAAGACATTTTCTATTTTTTTTATTAATAAAGGAAAATATCCCCAAAGTCAGTTAGAAATAAGATTGCTCCCCCAGATTGCACCAAACCTTCTGCAGCATTTCACATAAGTAAAACATTCCACACAAAACTTTTGGTGTAGAGTTCTGTACAACATTTGATCCAACTAATGTATCAGATGTGTACAGCCAGGGAACAAAGAGAATATAAAAACTTTTTTGTGTTAGATGTATTTTTGAATCAATACATAAATGGTTGCTTAAATACTTTTACATACGATAAACTCTTTGAAGATCGATACAAACAATTTCTAGATTAAAAATAGCCATTGTAGACTTAATGATAATACATTGGCATGTACAGCATGAAAGCATGTACAGTACTTCAAAGCCTAAAACAAATAATTTCCCTCTTGAGCATTCCACTGTCTCTAAAATATTAGCAGGGGAAAAGTGATTAAGACAAATCTAAAGATGCCATTAAAAAAAAAAAAAAAGACTTTCATAAAGACGGAAAAAATAACCTAAATTGTTTTTACTCTCTCAACTGCAAGTCTGACACAGCTCAGATCTATTTAAAAATACTTTGCTTTACCATGGTAACATAAATGAGACATATTAGGCAGATTCAGAAGACTTCTATCAGAGATGGATCTGGTATTCAGGTTTTGAAATTCAGTTTGCTTAGTAGCAGGGTTCACTTTGTGATTCTCATGACTGTTACAAGAGTTTTCGTTTACATTTTTACTGCATTTTGATGCAATTCTACTTGAACTCTAGGCAAGATCCTCCATGTGGTGAAAAATCCAGAACTGGCTCTGAAGAAAGCATACAAATTTAAATGGCACAAACTTTTTTTTTCTATCAATGTCTATTTTGAAACAAATTGAATTACCTGTAACATACATCTGCGTGTGGAGTATTGGTCAAATATACTTTTCAGATCAAAAAATAGGTTTGTGCATGGCAGATATGCTCCAAAGGTATTGTATGTGTACAAGTAGAGACAGCCAATTGATAAACCTAAGCTAGTCTCAACAAAGCCACGGTAGACTCTTCTAGGCACTCTAAAAACTGGTCAGTATATGAAGGGACAATAATTGTATTTAAGCACTGAATATTCTACTTCCTGAGGGTCACACCTACCAAATGGTGCCACTAATCACCTACAGTGCCTATTTGATACAGTGAAGCAGTGTCACAGAAGATCCAAAAGATCATTCTCAGAGAATAATTATAAGTTTATATCTGTTACACTCCATGGTTATTTTTCCCCACACAGGAATTTTTCCATATGAGGAAGGGAATTTTTTCAGAAATAAAAGGAAGTGGGAATTCTGTGGCAAAATCAGAGTTGATGGGAGAAAGAGGATGCCAGGACCGACAGAGAACCTCTTATATTTATCTCAGCTTTTATCTGCATAGACCTATTGGTGAGATACACAGCCCTCTCCTAGAGGATATCCTTTTAGAAGCACAGCAAGTTTTTTTCCACCTTGATAGCCACAAGGTCCTCAGTAACTGGAAAAGGAGAGATAGATGTAAGAGAGTAAT
This sequence comes from Buceros rhinoceros silvestris, assembly GCF_000710305.1. Classification (NCBI taxonomy): domain Eukaryota; kingdom Metazoa; phylum Chordata; class Aves; order Bucerotiformes; family Bucerotidae; genus Buceros; species Buceros rhinoceros. Next base: position 33,636 of record NW_010411083.1, on the reverse strand, counting down.
GCTCTGCTGACCTTCAGAAAGCAAAACAATACTGGTTATCTAATCAAACAAAGCTCAGAGAGGCAGCTCAGGGCTTCTAAAATTTTTACCTAGGGACCAAAAAGCTGACATTGCAAGCATCCTGTCAAGGTCACTAGTTGCATCCCATTAGTGAGAGACCATGGCAGGATCAGCCACCACTGTTCTGCCCATGAACAATAGTTATGATCAGGACTGTCAGAAGGGCCTGCCTACCAAAGCACGGCAACAAGAGCCGCGTGCTGCAGTTCTTCTGAGTCCATCCAGTTAGATTATAAATGCTCCATTCAAAGAGCAACTTTTTCTCATAATCGATATCTAGATATTCCCAGATTCCATTATTTCCTCCCAAACTGTACATCTCATCCATGAGAAAAGGCCGAAAATGAGGTTCAGCTAATAGAAATAATTATCCAGATTGACAAAAACTCAGAGCATATACTCATATACATACATACAGAGGTATATATATACATACAAACACAATAAACTGAGTTGCCAAAATCTCTAGTCAAATGCGTTCCTAGATCTAATTACTTAACCCTAGTAAACTGGTGTATTTCAGGACACAGGCGATTCAACATATAGGTTCAGAAATTCAGAAGCTCCTACTTGTAGAGGTGGGAAGACATGGGATGATATCCAAAAGTCAGTTTTAAGATAAGCACTCTAATAAACATATTTTAAAGTTACACCATTGTAGCATTTGAGATGCATTTGGGCTTGTTTTTTCATTTTTCTTTTGTTAGTGATGCAACTTCATAATCTTGTTGAAATAAAACATGTCATAGCATTTATGTGCCTAAATATCTGAACAGCAGCAGAATTTCATAGCCAGAAATGTAATGCTAGAACTCACACCCTCAAAAAATCATGGCTATGTATTGCAAATTCATACTATTTATAGCTACACATGTATTAAGTGAAGTTCCCCAATTATCCGGAAACAAACACCATTAGAGAAAGAGAGCATTTTATGAGGTAACCACTCAGAACAATTCCAGTCTCAAATGGCATGCAGGAGCACAACACGTGCTTACATTCCTTGAAAATTCTACATAAATTTGAAGCATTGCAAGAGAAACACCCCTAGCTACAGGATTTATCGTGCAACGCTTGCAGCCTCATCAGAGGGTGTGCAATACACACAGACAATCCTGCATTACAGATGGTAGCTAAGTAAGACAACTCCATGGTACTCACCAAGCCAGCCCCATTCAGGTGTAAAATCCTGCCTTCTGGGAATGCTCAGCTCAGCTTGCCTCAATTCTTTTGTCTTCTCGGGTGTTCTGAAGAAAATACTTGCCCAGGTGATGCAAATCATCACCTCTCCAATCAAGGTTAGCAATGCTGCTTGCCGTCACCAGCTTGTTTCTACAACTCCAAGTTTCCAAACTTAAGATTACAAAACTTCTGCTGCTCTTGATTCCAACCAACAAGCCAAAGGTGCACTCTCTTACAGTGTTCTCCTGAGTCACTCACGCTCTGTGATTTTGAAAACTCACCCACAGACTGACATAAATATTTTTTCCTGAAACTTGATGCTCCCAAATGGTTTATAACACTAAAGAGGAGCTGTTAATGTTTAATTTTGCTTGTAAAGCCCAGGTGAGCAGGTGCACATTAAAGCACAAAATGAAATATTAGAGGCAAAGCATTTCTTATTTATTATCAGAAGGTTTACCAGACTTAAAAGATTTAAAAGATTTCAGCTCCACATTAGTGGGCATCTTTGTTACTCTCCCTAAAGAGCCGGTAACATTTAGCCAGGCTCTAGGAGTAACCTTTATGATGCTGCTTACAAAGGCACCGTGAGGGATTCTTTGAGATACACAGGCTGCAAACTTTTCCTTGCTGATGGGGGGAGGAAGGAGAGAGTGGGGGAGAAGCAAGCATGCAAAAAGTACTGTTCTTCACCTGCAGAGTATTAACGTGTAAAAGGTTAGTTAATCTTAACTAAGACATATTGTAGCTAAACATTCTAATTATGTCTCTCCAGGCTCTCAGAACACAATATTAAAAATGGAGCAAAAGGCACCACCTTTAGAAACAGAAATAATCATTATCTGAAACCTGACAGAAAAGACAAAGATTTTTTCCCAAAGAATTTTCTGCCTAGAAAAGAAATATCCATATCTGCAAACCAGATGTAGACAGGGAGGAAAGATCCATCAAACAGCTTTCATGTAGGGTGTGAGTCTATTTGCTGCTGCATTTTAGTGGTTGATCCATGACTAGATATTCCAGCCATTTCACCTAACTTCACATGAAAAAAATCTGCACCTACGAATGTAGTTCTGAAGGCTAACTTTCACCTAGAAAGGGTATGCTTTCCCACGTGAAAAGGTTTGCTTGCTGAAGAGGAGCTATGTATTATAAATAAAAGCTACTAACTTACCCCTCAGGGCTGGTGCTGGATGTGACACTATTATGTCACAGTTTACATGGTCGGCATGCATTACTTCTGGGTAGGCTACTTTAAAGGAAATAAAAAGTTAAGCCTTTATCAGCCTGCAGAAAAAATTCAAGCATTGGCATATCATTGATTGCCTGATAATCAATAGGCTATTTATTGATCTTGGGGTTTCAACAGCAAGACGATTCCTCTCACCAGAGATGACCTTATCGAGGAAAACTCCAAAACAAGTGCCAATGCCAGCAACATCCTGTTTAACAGAAAACAGGACAGGATTTAAGATACAATCATAGCACAAACCTCTGAATAGCATGATCACAAGGACAATATGAATCATGAGTTACAAATGATGGACCAAACTCAGTAACACGTTGAACTTTTTTTTAAAGTCTACCTCAGGATATCTAGGTTTGGTACTGATATGCTGACTCTAGCATGTCAAAATAAAATTTGGCTAAATTTGGGTAAGCCAATTCACTTGTTATCTTTGCTGCCAATGCCTGCAGACTCTTCATGCAGGTAAATTTGTCATGTAAAAGTTCTTAAATACATTAATGATGCTAAAAAAAATGTAGAAAGAGCCTTCAAATATTCACACCATACCAAAAGTTCCAAAATCACAGACACTTCTCACAGTTCAAAACTGCACCAGAGTTCAGATACCTAAATGCGAGGTAGAAAACAGCTGAACAAGTTGGATACACTGGGAATGAGGCAGATACAGTGCAGCCATCAGTAGCAGAACTGCTACAGGGACGTGAGTTGCTCTTTGTCACTTTGGAGGTGTTTATAAAACCACCCAAACACACAATTTTTGTTTGAGAGTTAGCAGTAGAGAGGTACAAAGGATTTGAGCAATCATCATGTCTTGAACAAAAGCATCCATCATAGTTAACATAAATGCAGTGACAGGATTCCCTGGACCCTTCTGAAAATCTCAATCTAAATCTTTCCACGGGTAAAGAAATGAATGAGAATGTTCCCCCTCAGAGCAACCCACTGTCTTCCCTCAGCCCGTGAGGCTGAGTGCAGAAGAGCTCGGTGTCGCCTGCTTCAGACTGTGAGAAAAACGACAACCCACTCACAGCATTCATTTGTGCTCCTTGATCATCTCTTACACAGGACATCAATTGCCTTTCCATTGACTCCTAGCAGAAGAGCACAGCAGATTTTAGTTACAGGAAATATTTCATAAAAGATCTTTACAAACATATTTAGATGAGATCAAACAAGTACCGGGAAGGACTTACAGTAGGGGCATTAGTCCCTAGATGTACACTTGTTCATATGCCACAGTCATCAAACATCATCTGATCTTACTACAGTATTTCAAGTACAAATGACTTTTTTGTCATAATCACTGGCTCTTTAAACAATCATTTGTGATAGTGATGTTTCACATATTTCTCATGAACAGAGTTATTCATGCCTTTTAATAAAGTCCTCAAATTGTGAAGGACTCCAGTATTGCTCTTTCCTAGCCACAGCCAGGTCTTATAAAACCGGCATTTTTGGAAGACGTTTGACAAGAAGGCACTCAAGATAAAGAAAAGTGCAGTGATGTTTTACGGCGCAAGTGTTACCCCCTGCTTGGAGCTATGGGAGTAATTTTACACATACCCCTTTTCTTGGGACTTAGTAACAGTGCAGGTCAGTCTGATCATTCCTACTTAGTATCAATGAGCAGCCATTGTCCAAAAAAGCAGACGAAGAAGCAACAAGGACCACACAAATATAACTACAGACACATGCAAAGTAGAATCTGGGTGCAAACTATGGCTGTAGTCCTGCACAGATGAGGCATCGTTCAATGTCATGATATGTGTTAAAGGCAAAAAAGGAGGAAAGATCACAGGTAAGCTGAGGTACATCTGCCACCACAGTACCAAGACATAGCAAAGGACAAGTCAGTGACATGGGGAGCAGCACTTTTGGAAGGCTAGGCACAGAGCTACAAGTAAAGGGTTACTGTGCTCTGCTACCAGCTCTGAAAACATCTCTCCATGATTAACACACTATTTCTGCCTTGGGTCTTCTGGTTCAGATTCACTGAGGAAGCCCAGAAATCCAACACAGACCTCAGCACCATGTGCCGGCAAAAGAAATCCTACGCTGAGTCAAGTTAGGACGTGAAAGCTGGCTGAAGACCCTGTCCAGAGTCTGGGAGTTACTCAGTTTCCCCCCAGGGCCCTTGTGAAGTGGCCCTGAGCATTTTGTGTGCTCCTTGCACAGGGATCTGCCAAGGCTTTACCTTATACTCATGCATGGATTGCTCTGCAATAATATCAAATCAGTTTGCAAGTCACATTTAAAAAAAAAAAAGTCAAGAAAACAAAGGCAGTCCCATGCTTTCAGCCTCCACAGGGGATAGGAATTGTGAGTGCAGAAAAGAAAGCTGACAACACCATTTAGGAAATTAAGAGTTCTGAATATGTTTCTCAAACTGCTTTTAAGCATCTTTAATGTCCAAGAAAGTCAATATAGGCTAGCCAGACAGAAAACAAAACAAAACAAAAAAAGCAAGGAATACCCTGGAGAATGTAATAGAAAACAAGTTGTCAAAAAACAGCAGGGAAGAAAACAAAAGATGTTTTCATCAAAGAACACTGCCCACTGAGGGGAACAATGAGGAAAAAGCCAGGGACAGCATACTGTGGCGGGATACAGAACACAGTAAGTGAAGGAGCAAAGCACATTTATGTGACAAGCTTTATAAAAAGAGAAGTTGCTTTGACTGGGGAACCAATTGAAAGGCTGCATGTCAATACAACAGAGCTTAAACATGCTCACTCCTAACAGTACCAGGCACACAAAGTATAATGTACCGGATGTAAATCAGCCCAGGGAGGAGAATGGCGAGATGGGTCTTATTCTGAACTGAGAAGAGCCACTGTATCAGACAGGAACAAGAGACTAATAATAAGATTATTATGATAATAAACAGGTGATGCAGATCAGTTACTTAGCAGCAATGAGCAGAAACATGCGTAGGATTTCTGTTGCAGAAACACGTACCTTTTCTTCTCTAAGGTAGGCAACTGGCATGCCCTGTTTCATTCTACAAGGTACTGCACACCATCAGTATGGAATTTAGCATACAAGACAGCACTGCAGAAGGCAGTGAAAACCGAACGCACCAAGTCCTATGTCCCAGTCTGCTTGATATAATGTACTAAATATGAAGGCATTCTTATTGCTCCCTGCTTAATGTTTTGTAGAATGACATATCAGAATGCAGCTGGATATTTTAGGTTAGACTCTCAGCTGACATAAATAGCTGCAGCCTCAGTGAAACCTGCAAGTTTTAAATAGTATTCCCCACCACCACCCTTTGGAAGGAGGCAGCTGAATTGCAGTTTGCATGTTTTGTATAACACCTCATCCAAAACTTCCTGGTCAACTTGGCCTAGAGATACGCTTTCTTTTCCCCTTAGCATGTTAAGTATCCTGGTTTACAGACAACTTCATCTGCAGCTGACTCCGAAGCTGGTCAACCTTCTATATCAAAAATAGGTCTTGTAACTTCACATACACACACTATGTAATATTGAATGTTATAGAATAGTGGCTGCTTTGTAAGTGACAAAGCAAACAGAACTGATTCATTTGTCCGCTTACTTTCCTATTCAATAGGATTAACTGAGTCAAACTTCTTTACCTTTTTTCAAAGGCTTGCAGTGACACTCAAAGGTTTGCTTACTGAGACACTTCAAAAATGATTAAGCATTTATTACTGCTCTCTAAAACCACATCTCCATCCCACATACTTATGCACATCTGCTAGCATTCTTACTGGACTGAGCCTTCGGTATATATAGCGATCACATTATGACATAATTTTCAGGCAAGAGCAACAGGTAAAGCTGACTTTAAAGCATCAACAAAGTACCAGCAAAGAAAAATTCCAAAATAAGTTTTTCCATAAGCACTGACAGCAGCTTCTGTGAAACTAATAATAACTTTGTGTCTCTCCAACCAGTTAATTTCGGACAGAGTTGGATTTTTTTTCCCTCCTCAGTGGTTCATAGCCCCAGTCAGAAACAAAAATTGGCCACAACCATGGGATAGATGACTCTTTTTAAAGAAAGCTTCTAAGCTGTTTTGCATTTGCATTGCAAATACTGAGAGCCCTAAAGAAAATGAAGGGGAAAAAAATTAGTAGTGTATTTCTCTATGAACACCAGCAATTAATTACCAAGCAATTATCTTAGTAATAAGTTCCCATTTCTCAGTTTGGGAAAGTTCCATGAATATTGGTAATCTAATTATGATAAAGTTTGAAGGCACACTACAGTACTCAACTGCTAACAGTCCACAAACAATTTGTCTTCTCATGACAGACAGGAGAGGCTCTAATTACTCTGAACATTTCAAGGAAAGATTGAATGTTTGCCAGACAACTCTTCATTGATTGCTTTTAAAGCATAGTACTGGACTGCTGAAGGGAAAATACAGATTCTTGGCTCCATGTAATTAACTTTCATGCTGTTCTCTTCTTAAATCCTAATGAAGCCCCCTTAAAGTCTTCATTACCAAAGGGTATTTGTTAATAAAAAAAGCAGAGAGCCAGCCAAAGGCCCCATTTCCCACTCCTTCTCTATAAATTTCCTTCTATTATACATTTCTTAGGACTCAGTAATGCTTTTGAAGTGAGTAATGATGTCCTAAAAAGTGCAAAGGGTGAGAGATACCTAATGAGACAGGGCAAAGGAGGAATGTGGAAAAATCTTGAAGAGAGAGTTAAAGGAGAGAATGGGGGTGTTTGACAGAGAAAAGAGCAGAAGGAAAGGGTTATCAAATTTTTTTTGAACTGGCATTACCATGAAGTTAAGCTGATGAAGGAAAAAGAGCAAATATTTAGGAAATGCAGCAACTCAGCATCTGAATCTCAGGGAGATAGATTTCTCAGAGATGGTAAATAAACTAAGCCTAGATTTCATAAGGTAAGAAATAAGATCCCCAACTGACACTGGTAGCAGACCTTCCAAGAAGCATCTGCTGAGATATTTAAAGTGCTTAGTGTATTTGACAGGGATTTCCACCACACAGATTCCAATCCAAGGACAACAAATCCCCTTGCTCCAGCCACAAATAAATACTGTTGAGCCAGCTGAGGTCTATTGGCTACCTAATGTGATCCCTTCTGTTGGCTCTACTGAAGACAAAGTCTTTGGACCGTGCTGAGTGGGTGGCAATATTTCAATGTATCCTAGTTCTATCCAACAACATTCCTGTGAAGTCACCTAAAAACATGGTTTGGATGGCTCTTAATTCCTAAAACAAACATACAATCATTTGCATTAAAAAATGTCCAAAATATTATAGTTGAAGACTTTGTTGACCAGTACCTGAGTGGTGGAGAAAAGTCAAGATGTGCTGTCTGCTTCCTCTTTAATTGTTCAGTTGCCCGAATCCAAGCCAGGAGTCACTAGCAGAAAGGAATGAACATTTAGGAGATTTCATTTTCATCTATTTTGTATGTTAATATGTCTTTTCATGATATTAATCCAGATCCTTCCCTGCATCTAAAACCTACATCAAAACCAGGAGCTAATCTCTATCCTTTCTTCACGCATTAGCAAGAGAGTTTGGCATATGAAAATCCTCACCACCGTTTGTTAGATAGTCTGGGCCCACACAGGAGATTTGCCTGGAGTTTCCAAGTTTGCACAGTGCATCTCTGCTAACTTCACTCAGAAGCCATGCCCCCATCACAATTCCCACACCAGGCGCCCATGGTAATTTTGGAGGGACAGCTTTCACGTTATAATCAGATCAGATAAATCTTAAATAGCACATACAAAAGCACATCCTGGCGATTCATAAAAGGATTCAGATAGAATATCGTCCCTAATCCTCACTAGTCACTACCTGCAGTTGCTAGAATGACCTTTCTAGGACTCTAAGCATCTGAAGAGATGACAATGGTTCCAAGCCTATAAATGATTTCCATTTCCCAAACCAGTAAATGTTGCTGCCAAAAGTATTAAGGATTTAAAATAAACAAATAAATAAAACAAAACAAAATCAACCCAAACCAACAAAAAACCAAATAAAACAAACAACAACAACGACAAACCAACAGAAACTGACCTGTGCATTTGATGATCTAAAAATGGCTCCTACTCAAGTGAGCTGCTCAGCTTTTGGGATAACAACTGAATTCTACATGCTGTGTGTCTTACATTTCCTGAAGTTCCACATCCTATTAAAATGTAACAAAGAATGCTAATAGTATTTCCTTTGTTAAGCTTATGCTTATGCCTACAGTTTGTGTAGCTTGCTGTACGAGTTAAATCTCTCTAAAGCTGGGATTTATCTTTCTGATTTCAGGATATTTTTTTTTTTTAGTTGAGACTGTAACTGCAAGAGATGTTCATTTACAAGAAAAATATGTTTGGGAGCAGAGTGGAGACTAGTATCATCTCTTGCTTTAAAAGTATCTGTTAAAAATACAGACAGAATGTCGCATTAAGCAAACTAGAAGGTAAAGTTGCATGAGAGGTAACTTAGGTGAAATGCAGTAACAGTAGTGAAAATCCACAACTAAAGGTGACATACATATCCAAAACATTTCCACAATGGTACTAAACATGAGCCAATACCCTATCAAAACAGGGAAAAAAACTTCACTTAGATTTTTTTTCAGTGCAGGATTATTTGCAACAACTCATGTAAATTATGAATTGTCACAGAACTAGCCTTTGCATCCAAACTCCATTATTACTTTGAACCACTTCATTTAGCAGAGGAAAATGACTTCCATTCAGAACAGCCTAACTACCAGTGATAAGCCAAAGTATTCATTCCAGGTCTTTGACATTATAGATACTGGAGAAGCAACTGATCTTCTGATTGTAGAGGAGAAAAAGCTCATCTGCAAAGCAAAATGTTCCATAGTTCCCCATTAAACTGAACAGGAACCAGCCACTGATTCAGGAACAAACAATTAATTTCAGATCACTCTGAAATGACATTTTTCAAAGTTCGCACTTTGAGAAAAATATTATAAGTTTTGGGGTTTTTTTACACTGACTCTGAAAACAAATCAGATGCAGCGTTCGTTTCTCATTACTAGCTCCAAGATAATACTACAGCTTTCATAATAATGTTGATCACCTTGCCACAGGGTGTTACAACTGCTTATATGTTCAATTGTTCTCTTTCTCCTCAATCTTTTACAACCAAGACACAAAGCAGTGCTGCTGACTGCTAATGAAAAATCCTCTCTAGAAGCAGAGGTACTTGCAGAGCAGCAAAAGACTTTGCACTCCCGCACTTTAAGTTCCAAGCCTTAATACCCTTCCTCACCCTTCCTAAATGCAGGCTGTGATGACCTTAGGGGATTCAGGTGTGAAAATGAACTAGTTTCACACGCACGCTGGTGGGACACATCAGCAAGATGATGCAAGCTGATAGGAGATGTGTAACCCTCATAATCACACATCCCAGTCAATGCATCTATGCCACAACTCATTGCAGCAAGGACAGTGACAAGCAAATGTTCAGTTCTAGGAACAGAGTGGTAAAAGCTTTTGTCACATTGTTTGCAGATGGTTTGTGCCTTTTCTCAGGAACGTACTTTCATGGTCTGGCTATATTTCAGGCCCAGGACTAATAGGAACAGAAAATAACTGTCAACTTTCTATTCCATTCTCTGCTATTAAGGTCTTATGTCCATGCTCATCACTGGACCACCTGAGTGCTTTCCAGCCATTCATGAAGTGACATGACTAACATCTATCATATCTTCATCTCTTCATCCCTTCTCAGGGGTGGAAGTATGTGCAGTGGAGTGTTTTGTTTTGTCTTTTTTTTTATATATATATATGACATACACAGACAGTTATAAGTAAAGAAAGACAAGGTCAAACATACCCTTTTAGTGCAGAAGGTGCTTTGGTTCATACGGGTCGCAGTTCTTGTGGAAATCCAATCCACAATCCTAAATAATTCTCAAGAAAGTCTTTATGTACTTTCTTGTCTTGGTGGATTGAGCTACAAAGAGGAGATATAAGGACTCCCTGAAACAATACCTCAGCCTTGGCCATATTGACCACCATCAGTGGTCCACCCTGGCCTCCAGTCGGGAGATTTGGAGACACACCATACATAACGCTGCTGTCTCCTTTGAGAGCACGCGTAGAATCAGTCTCGAGGAGAAAAGACAGTGCAGAAAGAACCGTGCCTCGACTGTACCACCCAAGGAGACCTTCCTGTGTGCTCTTTGCAACCGGTCTTGCCTATCCCGCATTGGCCTTTTCAGCCATCAGCGCGCTTGCAGTAAGCGTGGGGAAAGCCCTTCCCAAATCTTCGTCCGCGAAGCCAAGCCATGATGGAGTGACTGGTCATAGTAGCCACCTACAGGTTTATCAAATTGTTACTTTTCTTGTAGTAAAGGGACATACTACCACTGGTGTTACATCACCATAGGAAAATATGGAGGGGTGGGAAGTTGGCAGGAGAGAACTGGAATGAGAAAGGATCATGATCTTCCTACTAACTTAAGCATCTGCCTATATTTAGCAAAACTAAACTGGTCATACTCTCCCTAATGGATTGGGCCACCTCAGTGGCTTCCTTGCATTCACTTGGGGCCATGTACCTGAAGCGAATTCCACTGGATACCCCTCAGTGGCAGTGCTGTTCCTCGTTCTCCAAACCATCACAAGAAACCAAGCAGCACTATCTTTTCTTCTATGCAACCTGTAGTAATTTTCACTTCCATTTTTCCCGACAATGAAAAAAAAAGAAAGCCTAGTCTAGACATTTCCACAGGGACATTCTGTTCTTCCTTTTTGCCTTTTCTTCTCAGCCCTTCCATTTTGCCCTACAATGAAAAAAAAAGAAAGCCTAGTCTAGACATTTCCACAGGGACATTCTGTTCTTCCTTTTTGCCTTTTCTTCTCAAACTAGAGGCCAAGGATATTAAGACCAGCATGTCTTTATGTTCAACATCTCTCTGCTTCTTCCTCCACTTGCTGATCCCTCCAGTCACAGACTATGACATTTGCAGGCTATTTCATGTCCTAATAGAAACACCGAGTTGTAACAGCTCCCTGAAAAGAGAAGCACATCAAACATGATTTTTTTTTTTTAAGACGTTGTTGCAGGACTTGGTCTTAGCACACTTACTTATAAAACAAGGACAAAATAGAGCCTTTTCCTACGGGTTTATTATCAACAAAAAACGCCAGTGAGATTAAAAAACAAAGGTAAGTGAAGCTGACCTATTTTTAGATGTTAAAATAAAGCACCAGCACCCTCTATCAGAATATTTCAAACACTGACAACAGAACGGTGATTTATCCTGAGTAGAAAATATGCCTTTAGTAGATATTTAGTATGTACTGCAATCTTCCTAAGTCTGCTTTAATTAAAAGTGCTATTTCTGTTTTAAAATTGACATGAACCACTACCAGCCAGAGCTCTGCTTTGCACAGATATTTTTCAGAGTTGTAGAGCAAATTGTTATGCAGTATCACTCAGATAAAAGACTGCAATAAGAGAAGTGGTAATGAAGACAGCAGCTGTTACTAAGTTACAAAAACAAGACAGATTTGTTGGTAAACACTAACAATCTGGGAAACTTTTTTGCAAAGTCAACGCTTCTGCAAACTGTCCGTTTTCAGATTCTCTCAATGGAGCGTGATGGCCCCAGCAAAGATGCTTCACAGGAGACTTCTGGCCTTGCTAATGCAACCTGCTGCTCCTCATGCTGATGCCCATCATAGAGGTGGTAATTAACATTCATCTTGACACTCCATGAAACCCTTTTTTATGGAAGGGACTATACCATATGGAACAGGTTCAGAAAGAAAACCTACATGTCCAACTCCCTCTCTTTCCTAAATAATAGCTGCCACACAGTCTGCAGCAGAACACGCTTCCTTATTGTGCCTCACCAAAATCCTCAACCAGTAGAGGAATGAACCTTCTTCAGTACTGAGGGGCACAGTTTCTCACCAGCTCCTTGCATCTAAACCATTAAATAACAGCAGCTTCTATTATAGAATCATGCCAGGCTTCAATGGGAAATCTCAAAGAGAAAGATTTCATAGTAATTCTTCCAGCTAGTGATAACTACAGTAATGCCACTGGCTTTCATTGGTGATTTAAACAACTGGACAGATCCATGAGTTTTCCAGTCTCCTCTGGTTACCCGCGTTTTATCTTTCACAATGACCTTGCATAGTCACGGAATTTCCATATAGAAATAAATGATCAACTCCTGTTTTTTCCAATGCACTGTATGAAACAGCATAGTGTAGCACAACTACTCATCCATAAGGATTACCAGTCACTTCAGGCTTTTCATGTGCATGCAAGGGTACAACATGGATTTTGAAAAACATTTTAGTTGCTTCTTTTTCACCCCACGTCTCCCAGTAGGTGGCCAAGTACATCCTTCTCTCCTGAAAGGAGCCTTGAGAGCTGTATATTTTTTTCTCTCACTGTTGTCATCATTAAATTGACGTTGCTCAAAACTCCTCTTGGTGTCATACAAGTTCAAGAACCCTTGCTGAAAAAGTTGCAGTTACATCTTCAATGAAGCGCTGGGGTCAAGGGTACCAGGACTACTGAAAGGGAGAGTGATGCATTACGCTTTGAGAAAAGACGCCAAGGAAAACTCAACCCAAAAGATTTCATTACTGTTGTATCTGGTCTCAGGTGAGACACAGTAAAAAGCAACATAAAGGAGACATGGAGAGATTTGTCATGTATGTTTTAAAATATGCAGACTGATACAGGATGCAAAGTCTGTGAAAGATGCATTCTGCACTGAAGCATGCAAACTGGAATTTTGTCCCGCACTTAAAAAAAAAACATTATACTTCCTCCAAGTTTCTAGCCCAAAGGAGAGGGAAAAAATTGCATATCTACACAGAAGAACAAGTTTTTGATTAGGAAAAGTGGTCAATCTCTTTGGAGAAGAAATAAACAATGCATTTTGGAAAAGTTTTAATCTATCTACATTCTAAAAACATTTCAGAGGGGAGACTGCTCTAACAGCTATCATTATCACCTATGCGTGTTCTTTGCCGTTTTGCAGTATTTTCTGAAAGCTTTGATATGCAAAATAATACCACACGGAAACAAATTGCTTTGCCTCAGTTGCCTTGTGGTAACTTCCCAAATGCATGCTGTTGCCCCTTTGATTCATGTTAAAGGGAGCTTAGCCCTATCTCATTAATCTTCCACGGCACACTAAATAACACAAATATAAGTACAGCTTCTGCAAAGCACGGTAACACTTTTGTCTCGAAACTTCTAAGCTTTGTGAGTATTTGCCAAAGCAATTCAGGTTTTCGAATGCCAGTGCATGCACTGACTCTCAAAAGTGAAGGAAGTATTTGGTGCTGTAGTAAAAGCGCTAGGTTCAGAGAGACAACCACCTAGCTTGGAACAATGGGTTTATTGGAAAGACTTACCGGGCTCTTCTGTATAAAGTCATAGCAAAAGAGAGGAAAAGAACAAACCAGGACAGACCAAAGATTCAAATGATACGTTGATGAAGAAGATATGCACTCTAATAGGTCTCTTCACAGAGATTACAAAGAGCAGATACTCAAAGGTAGAGACAGACATTGCACACTACAGCGCACAGCACAGCTGCTCTCCTCTGTCATAAACAAAAAAGGGCTCTTACTAAGAAACGTGTTCTGTTGTATGTTAGATTTTATACCAAGTGGCGCTTCTTGGACAAGAAAGTTGTTTTTCAAAAAATATCTTTAGAAAAAAATAGTTTTATAACAAGAGAGAGAAGTGGGGAGCAGATAAGGCTAGATAATACCCTTAAACACAGCAGGTACAAAAGATGTAGAAGATAAAAAAAGAAACTACCTTAGCTCTTCACAGCATGGTTATAGGACTACACTGACCCGTGAGAAAAGAATCAGTCAAAATTGACAAAATCTTCCATTTTTTTCAAATATTAATTATTAAATCCATTTTTTCTATATGTATCAACTTCAATGATACTCAATATACAGATAATTATCTGGGCTCTTACAACGTGGAACTGATCTCTGCCTCTGCTGAAAGACTTGATATCAAACATGCACTTACTCACGTTCCATGTTAACCTCATCTAGCAGTTGCTTCCTACCCAAAATGAAGTCAGCAAGTCAAAACTAGTATTGCATACACAGCAAGCTTTCTTCATCAGATCCATTTTAATCATTACAGAGTCCACACTGTCTAAGCACAGTCCGAACCTGAACAGCTTCAATGGAAGGATCATTTTCTTCTGGGTATATAACACAAACTTGCCCAGCCATGTAATCGCCCGACGGACTCCTAACCTTTTGGAAAGGTAACATATTTACTAAAAATCTCAAAGGACCGCTGTCTGCCTTCACTGACATTCATTCAGTCCTAACAATGTTGAGAAGACCTGTGCAGTCTCATCAGGAGAGTAGAGGAGAAGGACAGTAGGATCTGATCCTCCAACCAGGAGGTTCTGAGATCAGATTAAATAAATGCATTTTCTAAATGCCTAACCGAAATAAAGCACAAAGAAGTCAAGCAGCTGGAGCAACCATTTGAATAGCAAAGATGAAAAATTCTGGTCCCGGTTCTGCGACAGACACTGCGTAAATTTAAATTTGCTCCATGAATATGATTCAACTCATTTTCCCCAAAAGCAACAGGAAGAGTGATAAGATATTCAGTACTCACTTCACAGAGGAGCTGTACAAATTGGGCTTTTGAAAAGGGTTCACAAAAATTTAATCAGATCTGACTCTCGTGATCCTCCTCAGATTGCCTTTACAAATACCCAACTTTTGCATTCAGCCAGAGAAAACTGTCATTTCAGGCATTTATAGCAGTGGTAGAACAACAGGGATAGCACCACTGCCCCTCTGCCACCCAGGGAGGAGTAAGACCATGC
>NW_010411083.1:510-18199 GCF_000710305.1 Buceros rhinoceros silvestris | reverse complement strand
CACAGCACTTGCACGGGCGTGGGGTAGCCCACATCTCACTGTCTCATTTTGGGAAGGGGAGGAGTGGGGAATGCAGCTTCGGCCTGGCAAGGGCACACCCTAAGAGGCACCCTGTCCCATCCAACCTTCCTCTCTGAGACCACAGCCCTACTCAGCCATCCCTGTTCTTGAGGGGGGTGCTCCTGCCCTCCCAGCTGCCTCACAGGAACACTAAGCACCAGAATCCCCTGCAAATAAAGCTGTGATAGCTCTCGCTACTACCTGGGAGGGTCTGTAGCCCCACTGTTTATAACCCCTCAGGGCTGCACTTAGCCCCACTCTTCTGGTGCTTTGGTAGGGACTTCAACCCCCATCACTAGGTATGCTCTAGCCCTCTGACATGCCCAGCTTCTGCTCAGTTCTGCAAAACCCAGCTCAAGTCCCAGTCTCCTCCTTCAGTCCTTGCCCCAAAGGCTCTTGCTGGTGTGTAAAGGGTGGGCGTAATTTCTCTTAAATAAAATAAATTGTGTATCTGTTCTCATTATTCTGCCCTCATGTTTTCCCATTCAGAGCTAACTCACCGACAGTTTTTGTTGCCCCAGTGTGGCTTCTTTGGTTTTCAATGTCTGTGAGCATGCTGTGGCCCTGCTCCAAATCTACCCTTCCACACATACACATGTACGCAGCTCCCACCCATCAACCGATTCAGAAATACGGCTTGGTCCTAAAGATCACAAGAATGACCAGATCAGTCTCTCCTATGCTGCAGACTGAATTTTGCCCTGGGAGCTGCCAAGACAGCTGCCATCCTCTGGGATGAGGCAGATGACTGTGCTCTAGCAACAGCAGAGTAGGGAGCCAGGTGTTGTCAGCTGCAGGAACGCTATGGCCAAGCCCCAAAGGAAACTTGTTGCGTATCAACTCTGCCTTCACAAAACGCTGCAAAACCTCCTTCTGTCATCCTGCCTTCACAGGGTAAAAAGGATGACATTCACCCCAGAGGATCCCAGTCGTATTAACAACAGCAAAAACCGCTCACTGAAGTAAATGAACATCCAGAAAAATAAACATATCTCCCAAAGTGCTATACGAGAAACCCAAGTACTACTACTGCAGTAGCCCAAGGCAAGGATTTTTAACCTTCAGTAAGTCCAGAAAGTTTGTGAAGTTCAGCTGGTATTTTGTAGCAGATACTGGACCCTGTATGGAAGTTAGTCATATACTACAATAACAAGTTCTGCAGATGCTGAAAGGCACACAGTACTTTAAATATTATTGACTGAGAGAGCAAGTAACTCTGCTACCAGGAACTGGAGAGTTTATCCTCACTGTGTGAAAGTGTGAATGCAGCTGCTCTGCAATGAAGTGGTAACTTTTCCCTCATCTAGCACCCAGTACACCATCGGTGTAAGGCTAAATCTCAAGGCTTTTCACTAATATTTATTTTGTAAGAGTGCCTGACAGTCATAGGTGAATGCTGGCTCCTGTGGTTATTAACATAATACAGTGGTGGGATACTTGCATTAGGAAGGGGGTGGAGAGGGTGGGAGTGTGGAAGTTGGTAGTCCTCTCCAAGTTCATTTTAAGGCACTGTTTTCCATCTGGGATCATTTTCATCAACAAGCCTTCTCCTTTAATTTTCCCATTAAAAGTATCTGGGAATGAACGAGGAATTTGTTTAATCATCTTCTGTGAGTTCACCTGAATTCTAATGCTATTTGATTACAGCTAGTCACAAAAATGTCAAGTGCATTTCCATTTAGAGTGCTTGCTTAAACAGCCGTGCAAATGGGGACCACCCAAAAATCAGCATACATCATGAGAGATTTAAGCTTCCTTATGGTGTATACTTGTTTCAATCCACTTTCCTGCTCTTTAAAATAATGCTTTTTCACAGCACATCATTTCCCTAAATGAGCATGATACATCACTGCTGCAGATTGACTCATGAGGCCCATTAATAAACGCCAGGGTTTCTCAGCAGCTTTTCTCGTTGTGAAGGTGTTATCTTACCATCTAAATTTGTAATGAGTATGACGCTCTTAGCCTGTGCCCACTCCTCTGTTCCAGCTCCCCTTGTCAGTTTGGTTCGAGGTTCTCATTGCACAGGCAGTGGCTCATGTTAGAGAATAAATAATGTATTACTCCTTTCCCTAAGTAGCTATTCATTTCAAATGCGGCAAAAATGCTTAACGTGAAATGGTTACCCCTGTCATGTGGGATTCACCTCTTATAGAACATCTCTGGCCCGAGTTTCAAACCTATTATATAATCCCTAGAAATACACTGCTGCATGACACAGTATTAATACTAGACAAGAGATACTAACATTCAGCCAGACTGATTTTATGCTTGTTGTCTTCCCACTTTCCTTTGCTTTCCAGAATGAGTAGATCTGATCATGAAATTGTACTAGAGACTAGACTAAGATACACAAGGAAAAAGATCTAAAATCTCAGCTTGATAAAATGTTGTATATAAAATTGCTTTGGGTCATAATTTTTTCGGTTTTTCCAATGAAAGAAAATACCTGGGGTTTCTGATGAAATTCTGGTTAAAAAAATGTTTTGTCTAACAATCTAGGGAGTGTTGTATTTTGCACAGGAACAAAGTATTTTCTGACACAGTCTGGAAGAGTAATACGCTAGATATTAATTATGTGATTGGGAATTTCAGAAGTCCCTACAGGGATCAAAAAATCATGTAGACTTTCACGGGGAACTGACACCTGTTTCCCTGACTGTTTAAATTGGGTAATTACTTGTTGAGCATACTCATTTGAATTGATCATAAAAAAGTTTTGGCTCCCATAACACAAGATTCTGCAGAGGACGCAATAGTTTTAACTTTGATGATAATTTTTAATTGTTAGCTTTCGTGATCTCCTTTCCTCTTCCAGATTGGGTCTGTATATTATTGAGAATGGTATATAAGAAATTATCCATTCTTTGGAAGCATTCTATGCAAAGCTTCACTAAATTTTGGGGTTGTAGAATGAACAACAAGCTGTACTGTACTCTCAGCCAGCTGAAAACTATTTTGCAAACTGTATTTCTCATGATGGTACTTCCACTTCCTCTTCTGGTCAAAATCAGGAAGTGCACAGATATTTTCCTGTCTTTCTAAGTTTATCACAGCACTTTTGAATCCTCAGACGTTTCAACAGGCTCGAGCTGGGTTCCTTCACCACAGGTCCAGGCTCTTCATTACACTTGTGCAAACTAATTTTTGTTAGTACACGGAGTTTATATCAGCTATTGGATCTTTCCAGCATTCCTCTTCCTGAACATACTAATAACCCTTCAAGGAATTCACTGTGCAAACATAAAATTGGAGACACATTTGGAAACATTATTTTGCTCTTCAGCTGGTGCATTATAAAGAGCTGTATCTCAAGCCTGAGCTGAACATGCTTAGGCTCCTGTTAGGGCCTGATGCATTTTTAGCAGTTTTAGCTGGTTTTAGAGCAGTTTACTGTATTTGTTTCTGAGAGGTCTTCAAATGACAGTGTAAAACTGCATGTTTAGGAGCAGAGTTTGTTGGTTTGCTTTTTTTAAAAAAAGAAAACTCTAAAAGAACAAGAGAATAAAAGCCAAGTGTACCAAGAGATCCCTTAGAGGTATACACCATTGCTACAACAGGAGAAACAAAGCAGTAGGCTCTCTTTTGTATATTAATTCTACAGAATCAATTAAAACTGAGAATTCAAAATAAGACTGCCCAGATATTTTGAAAAAAGCCCAAAAGCTTAAGATTCACCTAGTTAATTGGACACACTTTTTCTAGGTCTAGATAAGATTATCTAGCCTTACTTTCACAATTCCCTGCTGAAGTTTCAGATCTAGCCTTATCTGATGGAGTTCACATTAATAACAGCATCTTGAAGACACAAGAGGTTTGACCAACTTTTCAAAAGGCCAGTCTAATAAATGGAAGGTGCACTAGGTCAGTCAGACCTGCAAACCACATTACTGTGCACACCTGCAGGCTGTGTTGGACCCCGGAGAGGAGTAACTAGGTAATTAGATAGACTGACATTTTACTGCAGGTTGAAGTAATTAGGGATCAGGCAAATCAGGAGAATGATTTTCTAAAGCTTATATTGTTGTATATATTGCCTAGGGCTTAAGGAGAAGAATAGCGTAAAGAAGAAAATTGACACCCTTAGACACAGGCAGGATTACCAGATACAGAGAGGACAAAGCTGTCACGTTTCAATTCAGCTCTGAAATCCTTGAAAATTTCAAGGGTCATAGTTTGTGTCCTGGTTTGAACTTGCGTACAAAAGAGTGGCAAAAATTGTTTACAACAACCACCAAAGATACTTTAATGTATTTTCATATATTGAATATATAGTACAGCTGTATGGTAGTTACCAGCGTATCACCTGAGCTATAGGATGAGAACACACCTGGCAAGTGCATCTACTTCGTGCTTGCTTCACAAAGCATTCTGCATGCTTCGTCCACACAAAAAGCGGCAAATAGGACAAATCCCAATTTGATCTTTATCATTATGCCTCCTAGCCCTTTTCTGTAGTGTTTTATAACCACACATCAGCCACAAGTGGTGAACATATTTCCCGTCTGCTGGGGCTAGATGTGCTGTGATCAGTACCAGCAAGGAGAGACAGACAGTGAGACTCTGCCCAACTAGATTAAAATCTGGAGAGCCATGTTATCCAAAGGATGTATTGATTCTGAGGATATCAGCAACATTTCATGCTGCTAAGCCTCAGTCATGAGCTGAAACACGACACGTTGGCACCAAACCTGAAACTTGTCCCTTTAACTTTAATCAAACGTCTAGTAGTAAAAAAAAGGGAAATGCAACAACATGGAGAAATGCAGATTGTAAAAAAGATTATTAATTTGGTAAGCACTGCTGCTGAATAGAAATGGTGTTTGCTAAACAACACTCCACTTCATAAAACCCTCTTCATGCAATTAGGACAAAATACAGTTGTCCCAAAATACCCTACAATGTTACAAAGCCACTCTCTTCATTAGAGATGCTGAAGTACAGATAACAACGTTTCTCCTGATTAAATTACTGCTGTGAATTGATCAAATTCAGCGTAGATGGATGGACAGAAGTTTTTTTCTCCTCAGCAGTTTCCTTTGCTTCATTTTACCTTAAGCTTCTTAGGAACCAACCACTATCCTGTGCTCCTGTCTGAAATACTGAGGTCAGACTGTAACACAGGTACCCCAAAGGGGCAGCATGTTTCCTGTAACTTTTCCAGGTGAAAAAGCCTAAGAGCCCACCTCCATGTGAAGGGCTTCTGCCTGGAAGGAGAAAAAGAGATCAAGACCCCCCATCCTGTGATTGGTTACCCTTGATTTGTAATGCAAAGATCTGAAATAAGAGCCATCTGTCTTGCACAAAGACTCCCTACACTGAACACTTTTACCCAGGGCCTCCAAACAACACCCAGCTGAGAGTTGTCCTGAGGCAGTCCGCAGATGAGAAGAAAAGACTTGGATTAAAGAGGCACTTCCTGGGGATGTCTGCTGAATGGTTTTAGGAAACTGGCCAAGGCACTAAAGCTATTACTCACCAAAGAAAAAAATCAGCCCAGCTGATAATTATTTTCAAGAACCAGGGCTTACTGCCCAAGCTATGTCCATTCCTCTTCTGCATCAGAGTCATCCTCTCATTTCACTCATGCTGTCATATTCTGCAATAACGGGAGGAACCACTGTGTCATTATGCATTAAGTAATCATGCTTTCACGTACGTATCTGTGACAGCAAAATTTCACAGTTCCTGGGGTCCTACACTTAAAACACAATAGTGACAAGGAATAAGAACAACACTTTGTTTTTTAAAGGGGCCTTACACGAAGAGATCATTCGTAAGTCTGGTCAATGCTATGTGTTTTCCTATGAAGTAAATGCAGTGTCATAACATGAGTTCAATCAGATGCAAAAAAGCAAAATAGCCTTTTTACTTCAGCTGAACGATCAAAATTTACACTAGCTCAGGATTTCACCCATCAATGCTGCAAAGATAACGAAGTTCTTGTGAGATTATAGGTATTACACAAATTTGATAGGAAAAGAAAGGAGTATTATGTCATTAATACTGGACGTGAGCAATATTGGCTTACTTTTTGGCTATGAATGAAACTCAAATCTGGCAAGATCGCACGATCACATGGAACATGCTGTTTATGTCACATTTTGTACTGCGCTGCATCTCACCATCCACTTAGCCAGCACAACATGTAACGTTGCCCTCAGTGCACTCAGGGGATGTTTGTGAGCAGCCTCTTTGGCAGCAATGTCTATGGACCAGTGTTCTACAGTCAGCAACAGCCTTGGAAGAAACTTCAGAAAAAATCCCTACACCACCATTAGGAAGGTATTTGTGTTTTGGTACTGCAAGGGTTGCCTGTCTTGGCCTGTGTCTGTATGGGTGTGTGGACCAACCTCCTGAATGATCTTTGTGAGCTAGCTGTACTAAGAGCCAGCATAAGCTAGAGCCTGGCAGTGGTCCCACAAGGAAGAATGCAGCTGCATATGGTTCCTGAAGTGGAAAACAGTTGTTTCCAGAACAGTGGGATATGCCTCCAAAAAGTAGTGAAGGAGCTATAGCTTTCTGCAGCTGGTGCTGTTGCTAGTTATCCTCTCTAATAACCAAAATGTCAAAGTTTAGGCTTGTGTTTCATTCAGCTGTGATGTCTGTGACAGCAGTAGTGACTGACAGCGGCTAGTTATGAACAGGTAGGGTGGAAATGCCAAGAGAGAGCAAATTTCAAGGTGGAAATAGCAGTGGTTACTTTGATAAATCTGGTTGTCAAGGAAGGTGGTGAATATGTATGTGCAACTGCATTTTAAGAGGCCAGAAGACTTCCATGTTCATGTGCCTACATATTCCTGGAAAGAGGGCAAACCTATGACTGGGGGTTAGCTGGCCCAGCCGCTAGTGCTGCGTGTCAAGAAACCGTGGTAGAGTGAAAAGAAAGGATGTGGAGGGATGATTAGACCAGAGGGTCAGTGAAATGGTGGCCACCCATGCCAGTCCTTAAGTAGGACGGTGCAATTCTGATTCATGCCACATACTGTCAGTAAAAGCATTTATTCACAGAAGCCAAGTGAAGCCATGCCAAGGGTGCCCTGATGCCATTATTGCATGAGACACACTCAAAGCACGGGCAGGAAGAGCAATCTGTGCAAGGCTGGCTGGGAGGCCTGCCAAGCTGGTAAATGACAGGACATTGCTATTTTTATCTCTTCAACTGCCGTTCAGTATTTCAGGCCCTAACGCATAAGATGAGAATTGATGAGTGATTGAGGAAATCTTGAGACTGGAGTTGAGGGAAGAAAAGAGCAAGGTAATGAGACCCTTCTGGATGTACTCCATGGCAAGAATTCAATTCAAGATAAAACCTGACCAGCTGAAAATTTTTCAACATTTCAAAAGGTTGAAGGAACAGTGCAAAAGCATGACCGGCATGACCTCGTTTCCTCTTTGGCATTTTGACCAGAAAAGACCACTCGACCAAATCAGCCCCAAAGTTGGCTTCCTTATGTGACAGACTAGTTATTTTCCGCCTTATGGGCATCTTCTTCAGCACTAGGCGTAACTTGGTGTTCAGTCTTTTGCTGTTCAGCTACTTGGTACCCAGGGCCCAGTATTGTTAAGATCCGCTGCATAACCCACCCTTGTTGCAAGAAGCTGTTGAGCTGTTGTTATTGCAGTAATGTGCAGGTAAGAGCATGTGCTGCTTGCAAGAGCACCTTGAGAAAATTACCAATGTGGAAAAATTATAAAACCCTAAGAAATAAGAAAAGGAGGACAATTAGAAGGCAGCAACTCAACACAAGAGGATGAGATATTACATTTCCCATGCTGTCAACTTACAAATCTAAGCTGTAGATCAGAATCTATTATGCTTGTTGCTGTGGGAATTTATTTGGAACAAAACCAATTTCCTTACTCCACATTTTATAATTCAGCTACATTTTACGAAGGGAAAAAACCCCAATCACTTCTATATTTTTGGTTTACTTGAGAAGTCTGTAAATAGTAACACAGATCTATCCTTCTAAAACTCCTAGGTGTCCCTAGAAATTGTTTCATCTCACCAAATAGACACACAGAGACCCAAAGAAAAAAAATATAGCTGATTGCAAATTTTTGAAATTCTCAAAGAACTGCTGATCACTGGCATTTGGTTTCAGGGTATTCCATGATTTTCACAAAATATTATCGCACCATGTTTTATCAAATGCATGTGTTCAGGATACCATACACTTGAGCAAATATAAATATACTGTAACCTTTTATTTCCAAGGCACAAATGACAGTGATTCAATTTTGTCGTAGTCTGCCTGTAAGTCACAGATAATTATATACTATATTTGTAAGGAAACCAGTCCATAAATCTTTAAATATAGCACTTAAACCAAGTTTCAAGGAACGAACAGCTGGATGGAATTGTAATGATACATAATGTGGGAACATAAAAATTGAAGCCTTCCACTCACCTAGTAAATTTTCTCATTTTTGTATTTATGTTCTCTTCTATAATTTGTATGCTATATATAATTTACTTTGGTGCTAAGTTTCTTTCTTCTTAACTATATCTATAAACAAAGGACATGAATATCTATGAGTGTGGTAAATCTGGACAAGTCTCAACTGATTCGTAGACACAAAAGACAGAGCGATTTTCTTAAACACTTTACAAAAAACAAAGGGAGCACTTTAGGGTGTGCGATCTCAAACTCTGGCACTTCACAGAGTTTAAGGCCCAATGGTATTCCTTCAGTAGTGCGTTTGGAGGCTCAGCTGACCTGAAGAATTTGTCCACCAGCCCAGCTCTGACTGCAGTTGTCTGAGCATGACTGAACTCTGTGTCACAGAAGGCATTTGGGCAAGATCTCAGCCAAATTTAGACACTTGGAGTGGCACATCTGAGGCCTGACTCATCTCATCCAAGGATAATCTGAATCGCTGGCTGGCAGTACCCATTTCTCCCCATTGACTATAAAGGCAGCCTAGGCAATTAAGCGAAGATGTTTATGATTTAGACACGTAAAGGTATGTGAGACATATTGCACCTTGAACTTTCACCTGAAAGACCAGGGACCAAGAACATGTCATTTATGCAGTCAGTAGACTCCCCCTTTAGTAGTTTGAGCTGCTCTTACTGTGATAGATACCTTTCAATCAGAGTAACCTGTAATTTCAACCATATTACGACTTTCCTCTGGCAAATGGAAGATCCCTTTAACACCAATCATTTTCACAATGAAAATGCTTTTACATCTGTCAATTATATCACCACTTCCACTTAATCTTTCAGTCAATTTAAATGTTGATTTCATATTTACATATACAGACAACATTTCCTTAGAAAACACACATCAACTATGGACTGATGTATTCTGAAGAGTAGTTATCCCACTGAAAGGCTGGCAGTAGAGTTTCTTTCTCCCACTGTAAGATATTGCTAATGCTTATTAATTGCAGGAGATCTTGCTCACCTTCTGCAACAGAAGCACAGCAGTATGATGCAATAGGTTAAAAAATGATATTATAAGCAAATTAATCAGCTTTGAAATCATTATACATGTTAAACAGTATTTCTAAGTTGGTACAGAAAATATTTTTTCCAGTCTATTGATCTAGAAAAAAAAAAAAAAGCTAGATTTTGAAAAGCTATTCAGGGAGATGTCCTATTATCCTCTGTAACTACATTAGTATGAAACATAAATAGTTAGTCATATTTTCTGCTCAGAGCCTAATGGCATTGTGTTGGGTATAATATAGTTTACCAGGGATAAATAAGTTTTAAGTTATATAAGTTTTATAAGTATAAAATAGTTTACCAGGGAAAGCAGAGTGAAAAGAGATATACTCTTCTCACAGTAATAACAAATATAAAACTGCCTGTGGCAAGTGTCTTCCTTGTAGAAGTTCAATATCTAAGGATAAGAGAGTAAGTATGGAGCACAGCATCAGAAATATTACAAACCTCCACTTAAAAGAGCAGAAGTTCTATTTGTTAAAATTTCTAATTCAAAATTAGTTTAATTCAATTATTTAATTAATAAATCTCCTTAAAAAATAATATAATTTATTAATTCATTATTCATGAGAATTCCAGAGCAAAACCCATTATCCCAAATGGGAA
Source organism: Buceros rhinoceros silvestris (assembly GCF_000710305.1). Lineage (NCBI taxonomy): Eukaryota > Metazoa > Chordata > Aves > Bucerotiformes > Bucerotidae > Buceros > Buceros rhinoceros. The sequence continues at coordinate 8,073 of NW_010411083.1, read as the reverse complement.
GAAACCCCTTGATTTCAGCAGACTTTGGATTAGGTAATAAAATAAGAAAGACCAAAATGTTGGAGAAGAAAATATGCTAATCATCTGTTCAATCCGGCTATGAAAAAGAGTTGCCAAAAATATTCTGACAAAGCCTATTTTATGAGAAAATTTGACAGAATTAAAAATACTTGGTTTATTTAGGCCATAAATATTCTATTTAGACTTTGATACCTGAATTAAAAGCAACTTCCAAACTTTTTCACAGATCAGTTATCAGTACTAATTTTACCACACAACAATTTATGTTTAAAAGTTTACTGATTATGTTTTTATCTTGCTCCAAATGGATCTGAAACCACTGCCTAGAGCACACATAAAAAACCTGCCATCCAGGTTCACAACAGATGTCTCTCTCTCTACAGTGAACCCAAATATTGCACCACTTCGTATGACCAACCTCTTCAAATTAGCTCAGACTTCAATTTAAACCTAAAGTTGATTTCTCTTTCTACCACGTGACAAAGCAAACATTGTTCACGGCAGCTCATGAGTATGAAAGATTTTGAATCTTATCTCTGATTTTCTAAAGCAGACCAGCATAGCATTACTTAATGAATAAACATAATTAAGTTTTTTCTGAAGTCTCACTAGAAATTAAATTTGAAAAGGAAAATATTTTCGAAAGAGATCAGAGGTGTGAGTTTTTCTTCAGTTTCAAGACAAGATAATGTTATTGCACTCATTCTTCATTCTGTTTATGAATAAAAGAAGTAATTCAGCAGTTCTAGAAAGTATTAAGAAGTTTTTCAGAAGGAAAGTAAGAGGTAAATTATCTTTATGCAGTCGTTTATACCCAGGCTGTGCACATGTACCTGTACCTTATCTTGAGAAATTACAATTCCATGAAATGGGATTGATATTTCTTCTTTATCAGACAGACACATCTATAACTCCAGGCAGTATCCTCTCATCCACTAAAGTGCTCGGTGGTTTTGCAATTGAGGGGAAGTTTTAAGTAACAGAGTTCACTGATTCATCAAGATTTATTTTTTCCAGATTCATTGACAAGGAAGACTCTCAGCCAAATGAGATTGTTTTGACTGGGAAAACAAGCATCTCATAATCTTGAAATTGTGATTGCTTTTTTTCCCATCATCATGGGAAGCACAATACAAAATGTTGAGCATGTCACAAAATTGTGACGTGACAATGGGAAAAACAAAACTGCAAATATATTCCAAAAACATCCTGAAAATTCTCACCCACCTATCTGTACCTTGTTGGGATGGTGATATACCTTATCAAAGCGAAGTGTTCTTTCATACTTTTCAGAATACCTACTAAGCTCTGTTCTTCAAGAGCACTGTCTGATGACTGCTCAGTTTCAGCGTTTCAAGCCATCAGTCTCACAGGCCATCTGGGAATCCCTTCTTGCACCCAAAATGATTCAGCATAGAAGAGTGGTTCAGAACCACTCTAACATAGAAAAGCGGTTTAGCAGAGTGGTTCAGAAACTCAAGGGAATTAAAATACATTAAGTAAGTTCTTGTAGCTGTATAATTCTTTCTAGAATTGGTTTCTGCTTTCTTCCAGTCTCTGCAGTCTCATCATTCAGCAATTCTTTGCAAGAAATCTGCCCACAGTTTATTCTTAGTGGCTGAGATTTAAGTAAGTCCAATTAAGGCAGTGAACTACTTCTACAAGCATTCTTGATCAAAACCAGAGCTTTGGTAACATTTCATGTCCAGTTCTTTGAAATTTGGGGAAACAGCTGAAAGTTAGATGTGTGTGTCTAAAATTAGTAATCCTTTACTTCTAATAATTTGAATGGAGACTACTTGAAGGCCAAGGATGCTCCCTGTTTTAATAAATTCACTTAAGGTCAGGAAATCCTATTCTTTGATTTTAAAGTCTTTTGGCATTTAGATGAGAGATGTTTGCTGGGAGAAATTGTATAAAACATCTTTTTATGATTATTTTTGTTTTCAACCAGTTTTAACAAACAGTAAGTGGGAAAAAGATACAAGAAAGGAAATAAAATGAAACAGATGGGAGAGTATCTCTAGAATGACATCAGTATAGACTTGCAGGAGGTAATTTAGTCAAGGCACACTTGCATGGTTTGCTTAGCTGAGCAGAACAAATAATCAGATAAGCTGGCTGGAGCATATTCACAGGCTTTCACTGAAACAAAATTTAAAAATCCAGTTTCACAGGGCATGCTGAACATTGACTCCAAGACATGGAACAAACAGCAACTATGATTTATTACAGCATTTATATTTCAGAGAATAGTATATCAAGGAGCAGCAGTGGAAAAATGCTTTTTGATCATCTTGTAGTTCATCCTTTTCTTTCTTCCATCGCTAAAAAAGTAATAAACCAGTGCCATTGACCTACAGTTTCCAGGTTCCCAGTAGCACAGTGTAAGCTGTAAAACGCACTCTATTCTCTGATTCTGTTTGCATGTACCCTCAAGTTGACCAGAGCATCTTTTTCACATTCTGTAAGCTAAACCAGAAGAAAACAAGGAAAAGCAGGCAATTGGCTCAAATGGATCATATATATTTTTTAATGGATATGCTGGATGCCCTCTTTTAAAATGAGATAATAGCCCAGAAAGATTAATTAGGTATGAATGAAATTCTGTGATGTCTGTTTCTCAGAAACTATGTACATGCAAGCTTTTTTTTTTTTAACTGGCATATATATGTATACCAGGCATCTGAAGGAAAGGTAATTTCCTTTCTTATAGTGCAATAGGTGTAACACAGGGCTGCAACATTAGTCATTACACAAAGTTATGTATCCTCTCTCATAAATGCATGCACACAGAAGCATGTGTATATCTATATCAGGTATTTTCCAGTCATGGAGCCTTCCAAAGATTTAGGACTTCTTCTACAGTAGCTACAGAATAGCTCAGCAGTTCTGGAAGGGATTTTTTCTTTTCCTTTGATAGACCACTATTCTTACTCAGCACCACTGATTAGAGGATCCAGCCATATCCTTTCTTGCCAACATGAAACACTAGCTGTTGAAACATGCAGCATACAAGGCTAAAATAAAACATCAGTCAACAGTGCTTTCAATAACCCAAGTCACTGCATCTGCATCAAAGCAGAAAGATTTCCATATTAATATCATGCACTCTTAGAACATGCTTGATAGTTGTAGATGTAGAAATGAATAGTATTAACCACAGTCTAGCAGGTATCTTTCTTTAAAATCTCCACCAAATGTGACTTTCCAAAAGTACTCAGCAAATCTACTTTCATCTTCACCTTTTACACAACGTTCCTTCCACAGTCATTCAGAGTGTTTTTTGTACAAAAGAATTGAAATTATTTCTCATGATTAAAGAAAGATAGAACCTAAATAATCCAGACAATATGAATCATCTCCTATGAATTTTCATTTTATCTTCCAATATTAGAGCTACCCAATATAAAAACCTCAGGAATGCAAGTGAACAGAGCTATTTTTAGCTAAAAATCTTTCCTTGGCAAACAAAATTCTGGCCAGGCTCCAGCTATTCTCCAATTCATCCATAGATGAATTCTCCATTTCATCTATGACTTACATTTATTTTATGTATTTTAGGATGGAAAGCCAAACAATGATCATTAAATACATTCCAGAAGCTAATATTAACCTCGTGAAAAGTTATACTTCTATGAAGCACTCTCGGTAAGTGTGCAGATGACACCAAGTTAGGCGATTGTGTCAATCTGTTTGAAGGTCAGGAGACTCTACAGAGGGATGTGGAGAAGCTGGATCAATGTGCCAAGGCGAATGATAGGAGGTTCAGAAGGCCAAGTGCTGGGTCCTGCAGTTGGGTCACAACAACCTCTGCAACGCTACAGGCTTGGGGAAGAGTGGCTGGAAAGCTGCACAGAGGAAAAGGACCTGGGGGTGCTGGTTGACAGCTGATTGAAGATGAGCCAGCAGTGTGCCCAGGTGGCCAAGAAGGCTAATGGCATCCTGGCTTGTATCAGCAACAGTGTGGCCAGCAGGAGGGGGGAAGTGATTGTACTCAGCACTGGTGAGGCCTCATCTCAAATCCTGTGTTCAGTTTTGGGCTCCTCACTACAAGAAGGACATTGAGGTGCTGGAGTGTGTCCAGAGAAGGGCAATAAAGATGGTGACGGGTCTAGAGAACAAGTCTTATTAGGAGTGACTAAGGGAACTGGGTTTGTTTAGTCTGGAGAAAAGGGAAGCTGAGGGGAGACCTCATTGCTCTCTACAACTACCTGAAAGGAGGTTGTAGCGAGGTGGGGGACAGCCTCTTTTCCCATGAAATAAGTAACAGGAGGAGAGGAAGTGGCCTCAAGCTGCACCAGCAGATATTTAGGTTAGACATTAGGAAAAATTTCTTTACAGAGAGGATTGTGAAGCATTGGAACAGGCTGCCCAGGGAGGTGGTGCAGTCCCCATCCCTGGCAGTGTTTAAAAGACATATAGATGCGCTGCTGAGGGACATGGTTTAGGGACCCTGGCAGTGCAGGGTGAATGGTTGGAATCAATGCTCTTAAATGTCTCTTCCAATCAAATGATTCTGTGATTCTGTGAATAGTCATAAAAGTTGCAAATAGCAGACAAAGACCTAAAAATAATCAAAGTGTGCTCTCTCCCTCTTAAATCTGAAGTCTTCCTTTATTCTCCATGTCATGGTATAAGTTTATCCATCCTAGTCCTGCCTCCTCTTCCTTCACCTTGACTCAGTTGTTGTCACTCCATGCAATTAAAAACTGCTGATAGCAGAACGGACCAGAGGGCTTCTTAGAAGGGCACTCACACAAGGTGTTGATGAAGGATAGTCAGACACAGTACATGCTCACACATGAACATGTATATAAAGTTAAGGTAGTTATTACCAGTAGCTGCCAACAGAATATATTTGGAGAGTTTAGCAGGTACAATTCAATCAATGCATGCACTCTGCAAAACCATTGCTCAGGAAGGATTTATAGGAAAACACCAAGCCAAGTCAGATGTAGCTCTATTCAATCTTCAAAACCACAGCACACTGTATTTTTTTTTCTTTTTCTGCAAAACTAAGCATATGCAGGTGGGTACTTGCGTGTTTGCTGACATCTTTGTCTCCCTTTGTTACCTGCCAGACACAGACCTCTGACTTTTTGCACTTTTTCAACTTATCTGACCTTATCACTGGCCACCAGGAGCTGCTCCTTGGCTAGTTCTTGTCCAGTTTACAATCATAAAGGCTATGTCATCACAGTCCCTGTCCCCCAACTCCATTTCAATATGCATTACCCCAATTATCTTTCAGCACCCGCACTCAAACCAATACCCACAAAAGTACCAATATTCACATTCCTAACTATTCTTTTTGACTTTTTACCACTTACTAAATGTGGTAAATGCAATGAGCAACATAAGACTTTCTAAAGCATTCATTTCCTCTGACTTTCCAGTGAGAGGTAGTACAGAATCAACTTTATAGGGGGAATTAATGTTGAGAGCACATTGAAATACCTACAACTAGTATTCTGAGCATTTCCTTTGGCACCTCTGATTTCTTATGGGTAGAAAAGTCATGTATGTCAACAGGCAAAAATTTAAAAAAAAATCTTTTTTTAATTTTGTCATTTTAGATGTCCTGATACCTTTTCCCGCCACTAATTCTATCACAACATGTAACATTCACTTCTCTTTGGTTCAAATAAGTATTTCTTGCACCATCAAGTTTTTTGTTTGGCATCACAGAGGGCGACTTTTCTTTTCTTTCCCCAATAACTTCGCTTCTGTCAATATAAACCTATTCTGGACAATTCTCTCATTGTCTCCCTCAGCAGACACAGGAGTGCCACCTTTTGCTATTCTGTGTAGTAACAATGTTTGTCGCTTAGGTTAGAATCCAAGACTACCATCAAAGGGTTTGTGGTAGGTAACATACTTCTGGACCACTGATACTCCTGTGTTAAGCAGTTATACAGTTCCTGCTACCTAGGCTAGCTTCTCAAGCTACCTCTGAAAGGCACCGCTTGGTGGGGAGGATATTTATTTATACAAGGGGAAGACACAATCCAAGTAGCTATTACAACAGATTAAACTTTCTATGAATGTACATGGCAGCTGGTGGCAATTCTAGCACCTGTCTAGGCTACAGAGATCTTTCTAGGCAAAAAGCATCCCTGCAGTTACTAATATTAAGCCATGAAAAAAAGCTCCAATAAATTGTCTTATCTTGTTCTTGTTTGGTATGACATTGATCACTACTGCTTGATTATATATGTAAATAAAGTAGTGGCTATCACCTTTCTATGATGATGTTGCTCTGAGTTAATGATGAAGTGGGACATGGGGAGTATGTGGGATGTGTCAGTGTTAATGAAGATTTATTCAGTAGTGACATTTGATCAAATCTACTTGGCGAAGTCTTAGGTTTCATTAGTTAAAGACATAAAGCAGTCTGTCTGATTAAAGGGAGAAAAAGCAGTGGGGAGCTCACATAAATTACCACAGCTCAATTAGGTGCAGACAGTTCAGTGAGTGTTTATTACCAGTAGAAAGGAAGATTTTCCAATTAGATTAAAAGGTTTTGAAAACAACTCTTATAGTGTACAGTGATTTAGACCCATTGCTGGAATAATACATTGTGAGAAGCTGCATTGATTAAAAGTAAGCTGGTAAGTTATCTGCATTGCTTCATTGTTTATCAGTGGAGCCCCTGCTGCCTAGGTACAATCTACCTCACAAGATCAATGTCTGGACTTGGCTAATTTTCTCCTTGCCCTGAAGATTTATATGGATGTAAAGGGCATCTACATCACAGCTGAAAATACCAATGAGATTTAATTGGGATAATCATCAAGGAAGTGGTGTTGTATCAATCACCAGACGTGTACCCTGGCCACGTTGCACTCTTCAGGCTGGCATCCCTGCTGCAAAGCTGAGGTTAAAGAAAAGACATTTTAATCAGAAAAGAACTTGATTCCAGTGAGGTTCCACAGGCTTATTGTGAAAAATGAAAAGGCATTAAAACAAAAGTAGAAGTATATAGAATGTTGAGGCAGTGGTCAGCCAGTGTTTCTGACAACTGATTGAAGGTACTCAGTGTACAGTGCAAGCCTGTGATTCATGAATTCCAGCACCTGACAGCGCAGAATGTAACTTCCAGCAGTGCTGACCTAGCTGGAGTCCAGGTCTGCTTTGTCAAAGGATTTTTGGATACAGGCTGCGAAAGGTAGGGGGTCATTGTCCATGCCTCTGAATGACTGATTGTTTCCCATGCAGAATGGCAGGGGAAGGCAGGGGGAAGAGGAGAAAAGGAAATGAATGATATTTAAATCCTTTATACTCCTACTGTGCCCTTCAGATCGCACAGAGGCTTGCAGCTGCTTCTAATCCCTCTCTCCCAGAATTGTTTATTGTGAAGACTGGGAGAACTGAGACCAACAAATGGAGAAATAAATAAAATAATCCTGATTTTACATGTCTGATTTAATAATGACATGCATAATTCCACACTGAAGCCTTTCTTTTACCTTGTGTGTAAATAGGACTCCAAAGAATCCAAATGTTACAATATTGAACTCTCTTTATTTCTTTTCCCTA
>NW_010411083.1:0-393 GCF_000710305.1 Buceros rhinoceros silvestris | reverse complement strand
CTACAACACTTGCACATACAGCATTTCTCCTCCTTTAACAGAGATTCCCAAAGTGTAATTTTAAATCAATGCCATTGGAGATGCTGACGCTGTTCTGACCGACTGCTGTGAAAGCAGAATTGCACATTTCCTTTTGGCTCTAACGATCAGTCCTTTGGGCTTCAGAAAAGTGTGTGTGCACAGCATTGGTGGTGAGGGTGAGGGAGCTATGGCATAACATCTTCTACAGAAAAATGAAAACTAGCTATACAGGGGTTATTGTCCTTCAATGTGCTAACTATAACAATGCCCCAGTATATGGTACATGTTCTCCAAACGCATGGAAATGTACGTTCTCCCCCAAAAGTCTTTGTCACATTTACAGACAGTGATGCGTGGAAAAACTCCGCAATC
>NW_010411082.1:22791-33242 GCF_000710305.1 Buceros rhinoceros silvestris | reverse complement strand
AGCCCCCCTGCCCATCCTGGCAGCCCCCCGACCATCCTTATAGCCCCCCTGACTATCCTTATAGCCCCCCTGCCCATCCTTGCAGCCCCCCTGCCCATCCTTATATCCCCCCTGACTATCCTTATATCCCCCCTGACCATCCTTGCAGCCCCCCTGTGCCCTCACCCCCACCGTGATGTGCTATTTGTGAGCTTCCCCCCGCGGGCTGAGGCGCAGAGGGCCGTGACTCAGCTGCTGGGCTGGGTGGTGTCCAGCTGGTGTTTGGCAGAGATAAGACCCCCCCCAACATCCTCCCTTTATTCTACGCTTTTTGTTTGTTTTTGTCCAGACACACAAACCAAAAACTCCTCCGGGGACTGCTGGGGCAGAGGCACAGCGGTGATGACAGAGGAGAGGTGTCCCAAAGTAAGTGACCGGGTAAGTCCCCAGGACTCCTGAATGGAAAACGTGGGAAGGGGGCTACGTCCATGGGCATGTGCGGGGACCCACCAACAAACCGCGTAATGCGCTGCAGGAGCTTGTGCCATTACCTCCTGCAGCACCCCGCGTGTTTTGCACCTGTGCTGTCACTTCAGTTGGCAGAGAAAAGGCGTGTGGGTAGTCATGCCTCTGAACTTCTTCAGCCGCGCTGGACGAGCTGCAGGCGTTGAAACCACGCGGTCATCATCAAATCTATTCAGTTTGATTCCCTGTGCCTTTGATGATGGTGCTTACTATGGTGCAGCTCTGCACGAACGAGTTCTCAACGTGCACTTTCAGTTTGGGGCATTGTTTTGTACCTTCTCTCTTGTGTAGCCAAGGAAGGAGCTTCAGTGGGACACAGGACCCGTATGAAGATGAAGCTCATTTAGCCTGGGACCTTATACTCTTATTACCCACTCTCTAATTGCTTTATCCAAATTAAAGTGTTTCCTTACAGACAGACTCCTTACTTGAGGAGCTGCTCCCTCACGTAAGATGCCTCGGGTAGCTTTTTTTTCTTTTGTAAAAAAGTGCAAACCACACCTGCTGGGGTCAGCTACCCACATCTGCAAGGATAAGTGTGCATGATTCACCATCGGCAGTAGTGCTGTCACTTTTGAAGGTCCTCGTAAACTCCTTTCTTGCAATATTGGCCTTGTTAGGAATTGGAGGCTTGTTAATGTGCCTGTGAAGCTGTAAAGGTGGCTGGACGTAAATATCAAGGTGGGAAAATAAATTGAGGTCATCTTAGCAGAAGATACAAGGAGTGTATTGAAATAAGGAAATGTATTCTAGGCAAAACATTTTTCATCTTGAATTTGTGTTTCCGTTCAGCGAGCTGGTGTTCAGTAAGTTAGAAATCTAACATTGGTTATATTTTTCAAAATTTAGAAATACGTATGAAGTACCTAAAGTGACTTACACTTGAATGGAGGCCCATTTGCTGTGGGCAGAAGTCTGTGGGTTTCTGTGCTTCTTATAGTCAAAATACTAAACCATGCATATATTGTGCAAAAAAATGTCTGAATATTCTGGAACTTTATTGCTCTTTATCTCAGACGGGGTCTGCTGTGCATCGCCTTGGCTGTTATCAGCGTTACACAAATTGCTCACAACACGTAGTGTTTTACAGCAGCTCCTTTCTACGTGACTCTGCGCAGGGGGCGATTACACGCTACGGGGCAGTACTCCAGCACTTACACGGTAAAGCCGGCTCTGAAACTGAAGCCTCGGAACATCCCGATCACTTGTTCCCAAGTTCTCGAGTTGGGTGGAGGAAGTAAATACAGCTCTGAACTTTGGGTGGCGTTTGCAGCTACAGGTCTATGTGAAATGGGCAAAAGTGGATCCACTGCGGAGCCACTTTCTGGCTTTGAAAAAGTGATGGGGACAGGTGTGACTGGGATCAGCTGCGAGGACACGGCTGCGGTTCCGTCACCACGCAGCAGCGGGCAGCATCTCTGCTGCATCTTTGTGCACTTGTGGTGGGGGACAGAGGCTACCTGTCCTGGAGTAAAGCCTGCTGGTGTCCAGTTAACCTACCGAAATCTGTTAACGAATCTGATCGGGCAGGGTACGCTCATGCAGGCGGCACTCTGCGTCACGCTGCCACGAAGGTTTTGATCTGCTGCGTGGGGCGCTGCAACCAGATTTATGGTGTTGTTAGACCACAGCAGCCATTACTAGCTCGTCCCAGGTATGTCAGCTGTCTGGGTCCTGTCACATGTGGGTCACCGCAGTGCTTGCAAAATCTGCTCTGGTCTTGAGGAGTGGTGTTACGTGACCTGAAATCAGAGGTGTCCGTTCCCAGAGCGACCTGAGACATGCCATCAGGGTCATCAGTCACACGTATCAGTCAGGTGGAGCACCGGCAGCAGCCACTCATCCTACTGACACAAGTTTTTGGTCAGAAACTGCACACCAGGCAGCCAGTCCTGTCAGGCAGCCAGTTACCAGTCATTTGGTTACGGTGGCCCTCTCGCTCGGCACAGGTAGCGGAACTGACAGAATTTATACCGAAAGTACTTTAGGCCAGAAATACTTCTAAGTTCTTGTACGTACAAATACGAAATCAAGTTCTAAGAGGTGACCAAAGCAGCTGATAAAGCTGGTTTAGCCACGGCATGACCTATTGCAGCACGTCTTCACTGTTCCCTGCAGGTCGAGCAGTATGTTGGTGAAATTAAAGGTGGCCTGAGACCAGCCATGAAACTCACGGTCATAGGAATGGTACACTCCAACCCCAAGAGGTAAGGGAAGGGGCTGGTGGGGCTTCACCTTGTCATGCACGCTCCTACCTGTCTTCTAAATTCAAAAGATTTCTTGAGCGGAAAAAATTCTTGAGAGGAAAAAGACAAACATATTCATACCTTATGGCTTTAATTTTCCTGCTCTTAGAATAAGATTAAAAGGGCAAGAAAGAATTCACTGTTCTTTCTGACTGCCCTGTCAGGATTTTCTAATCCTTACCCTTATCCAGTGTGAGCTGGAGGAGGCACACAAGTGGCATTTCTCCACCAGGAAGGCGTGCAATTCTGAACCTACGTCTTGGTTTTCTGCTGGGGGCTGGAGTCAACACCATTTAAAAAACAGTAGTTTTGGCACAGGAGGTGCAGGTTCATTGCTGTGTTTAATCTGGATAACAGCAACTACGCTTGTCATGAGACTTTTGGATCTTCAGCAATGAACTGGTGAAGAGTTTGCCGTAACCTCCCTTAAGACACAAATTAGAATTTGTTCATGCACAAATGTTGGTCCAATTTCAGTCACAAGAGAGGGAAAGCTACATCAGAAGACACCGGCATCCTTCTGGAAACTGGGGGAGAAACAAAGACCAGCCTGTTCTCATCCCTTCCTGCAGCTTCCAAGCCTGTAGAATTCCCTCGCCAGTTCAGACTGACAAGAAGTCAACATCTGTCCCTAGTCTTTACAGGCACCTGCTGTGTTCACCGTGTCCTTTCACGTTTCTGAAAATTCCGGTCATTTAATTCTTTTTTCAGCTTTTCAGTGACTCTGCTCTGTGATCCAGTGGATGCAAACAAAGATGTTGGGCTGTTATTTACAGTTAACTTCAGTGACAAATCCATCACCCGAAACGCACGAATTGCTGGGAAATGGGGAAGGGAAGAGAAGACTATTCCCTACTTCCCCTTTACAGCAGGAGACACATTTAAGGTAATTTTGGGGATTCTATGAATAGGGTGGAGAAAAGGGGGGGTGGGGGTGGGAGAGAAAGGCTGAAGGCGGTGTGTATGACCACAAATAGTTAACTATTGACATTGCCAATCTAACTAGTCTAGTATGGCACAGAGAGCAACTGTTCAAGTCATGGTAGGAGAGATTTATTCATTTCTCTGGTCATAGTGAGAGAAATCACTGTAAGGAGCTTTACAGTATCATCTCAGCAGAGGGTAGGTTATTTGCTTCAGGAATTTCAGAAGAACTTTCAGACTTTGTGCTTCATTATCCCAGTCACATGGGGTTCTAAGTCCATGCTTGTGAAATCAACTCTGCTGCTGATCTCTAGCACCCTCCCCTCTCCTTTTCCATTGCAGATGGAGATCTTATGTGAACACCAGCAAATCCGAGTCCTGCTTGATGGACGGCAGCTCTGTGACTTCACTCATCGCGTTCAGCCTCTGAACTTGGTGAAAGTTTTACAGATCTCAGGGGACATCAGGCTTACCAAAGTGGCTTGAAAAAAAAGCATCCACACTATCACCAGGCGGCAGAGGCAAATGTACTTCCTCCTCTCAGAAACGTTTTATCTTTTTCCCCTGGCTGATTCTGGAGAGTGGGAACTGCATCTTTTTCATTTGCTGATGTGTTTGAAGCGTGCGCTTCTTTTCTCATACCCACTCAGCAGTTACAGGTCCAGGTAGAAGAGAGGGCCTGTGCTGAGGTACTCTCTTGGCCTCCCGAACTGCAAGACTTACGATGCTGTGCAGTATCTCACATCCTCATGCTCCCCTAACCCCCGGGAATGCCAGCTGGTGGATCTCAGTCCTCGGCAGTGCGGTGGCTGTTACCCTTGTGATGAGAACGGGGCAGTATGCAGGTGGTGGGAGTGAGAAAAGAGAAGCAGGTTTCCTCACAAGTGAATAAGGGAGACTGGCGTGCCGCAGCAAGGCTCACGTTGTCAGGAGGGAATTGCTTTTCCTGGGGGCTCTGCTCAGGCAGCACAAAGCCATTGGTGCTTCCCGGTGCGGAACAGTAAGTGCCTTACCAGCATTCCTGTCTTTTGCAGGTCGCGCTCCTGTGAACTGAAAGGTTTAACAGCTGTGGATTTCACAGTCTTCTCTGGACCAGCCCTAGAAAATGGTATCTGTAGCTGAAACTGCGTTGCCCGTTCTTGAATCTAATTAAAACTGCATCTTTGCTGCCAAACTTCTTTACTAGCTCTGTTAAACATTTCAATGCACATTGAGTGTTGCGCTGTTATTTCACTGCTGTAGATTTAGAAAAATGTCCTAAACACATGGCTATTGCAATACACAGGTAAGCATATATCGTAGCTGCTGCTTGTGGCTCTGCAGGGATTGGTTGGTTAGAACACCGGTTGAAGGGGAAAGTCTCTAGATGAAGAGACTTGTTTCTTCAGCACATAACTTGGAGAACAAAAAATCTGCAAAGAGGTAGTTCTGTGGGTAGAGGGCTGTTAAACTCCTCTGTGGCTTCAGGGAAGATATATAGCACGCTGTGTTCAGAGGCTCTGCAGAGTCTGGCTGTCAGATACAGGTACTCAGATAACACGAGGAATTTTATGAAAACAGTGTATCAGCAGGCGGGCTGGGTGTTTAAATCATCTCATGCATTCCATTCTACCCTCTGGTGTTGTGGGGAATGTCTCAGTTTCTATAAAATCTAAATTTACAGTGTATGAAACCATTATTTTCATATATTCAAACTGCCCACTGAGAAAAAACATGTCTAAAGAGGGCAAGAGATTCAATGCACTGAACCTTTGAACTTATTTTTAATATGTAGTAATATCAAAGTCAGGTTTGATAGAATCATAGAATCGTTTTGGTTGGAAGAGACCTTTAAGATCATCGAGTCTAATCATTAACCCAGCACTGCCAAGTGACCATTAAATCATGTTCCTCAGCACCGTATCCATACATCCTTTAAATACCCCCAGGGATGGTGAGTCCACCACTTCCCTGGGCAGTATGTTCCAATGATTTACAACCCTTTTGGTGAAGAAATTTTTTCTAATATCCAACCTAAACCTCCCCTGGTGCAACTTCAGGCCTTTTCCTCTTGTCCTGTTCTTGTTACATGGGAGAAGAGAGTGACCACTCTACAACCTTCTTTCAGATAGTTGTAGAGACCGATAAGGTCTTCTCTGAGCCTCATTTTCTCCAGGGTAAACAACACCAGTTCCCTCAGCTGCTCCTCATAAGACTTCTGTCTAGACCCTTCACCAGCTTCATTGCCCTTCTCTGGACATGCTCCAGAACCTCAATGTCCTTCTTGAAGTGAGGGGCCCAAAACTGGACACAGTACTCAAGGTTTGGCCTCACCAGTGCTGAGTACAGGGGGACAATCACTTCCCCTCTGCTGGCCACCCTGTTTCCGATACAAGCCATTGGCCTTCTTGGCCACCCAGACTCGCTGCTGGCTCATATTCAGCTGCTGTCGACCAACATCTCCAGGTCCTTTTCCACTGGGCAGATTTCCAGCCACTCTTCCCCAAGCCGGTAGCATTGCAGGGCGTTGTCATGACCCAAGAGCAGGACCTGGCACTTGTCCTTGTTGAACCTCCTACCGTTGGCCTCAGCCCATTGATCCAGCCTGTAGAGCTCTGTAGAGCCTCCTGACCTTCAAGCAGATCGACACACCCACCCAACTTGGTGTCATCTGCCAGCTTGCTGAGGGTGCACTTGATCCCCTCATCCAGATCATTGATAAAGATGTTAAAGAGAACAGGAATCAGTACTGAGCCCTGGGGGACACCACATGTGACTGACCACCAGCTGGACTGAACTCCATTCACCACCGCTCTCTGGGCCTGGCCATCCAGCCAGTTGTTCATCCAGCAAAGTATGCATCCATCCACGGACAAATAATGGTAAATTTAATGGCTTAAAAGAGAAAAAGCCATAGTCAGAACTGCTATTAGAGTTCTCAGTCCCAATGGTGTTCCACATAAATGGACTTACGGCGATAATCAGGAGGAAAAGTCTTGCTGTTATGGCTGAGTGATTTCTTCCAATGTATTTAGCACCAGTAACTGTCTGGAATATCTGCCGCTGGTTGGATTTGATGCTGAGGAAACTGCACTGCTATAGGCCATTACCGGCACAAGTATAATCTAGACACTGGAGAGGCAAATCCTTTGGTCTTTTCCAGCCTAGCAGAGAAGCAAACGGTAGAGCAGGTGGATGGACAGACAGACCCCTGGTTTATTTCCCAATAGTGATTATCCTGGCTTTGCACAAGACTCGAGGTAAACCAAAAAAGCAGCCTCAGACACCAGGACCTTTCATGACTTTGATTCAGTCGGTATTAACTAGTTCAGTTTATGAGCCCCTTTACAAGGGGGAAAGGATCAAGACCTTTCTGCTTTAGGGTAAAGCACAACCTGGATCCGTCAGACATAGACTAAATACTTGTACAAAAGAATTATTTTCTTCCCTCTTGGAATACTGTATCTCATTGTTTCCTTGTAAAGCACCATTTGTCTGTATCCTCCTCTTGTCTTTTATCTCTTGGTTAGACAGGTAGCAAGTTCCTGGTGGGGAATCATTCTGAACCTACGTGACTCCTAGGCACCTAGGATGCTGGTGAGCCAGGAATTTCTAGGTGCTGTGGCGATACAAATAACAAAATAGCCTATCTAAGGGAAAAACCCAACACTCCCAGACAATGAGAGCAGGAAAGCTGGTCACAAATGTGACTTGTCGTTTAGCACGGCGTCCGCCTTACTCATGTCAGTGGTTTGATTGCCTCAATCCACTGTGCTCGCTCTGTCTTGGAGCTGGCCTGGATGTAATAATGAATGTCATTTTTGGTGATGATTTTGAAGAGGTTGCCTTGCACATTGCCCTTCACTCCTGCAGATAAAAAAAAAAGACAAATCAGGAAGGTAGACAGAGAAGGGCTTCGTGGCAGATATGAGGCTTGATAGGGAGGAATTCTAATTTAGTGCATTAGGCTGTCAGACTTTTCCATTTCATTATGGGTGAGACGTGTAAAGCTCTTGGGTCTTTGATTTCCTTTCTGCAAATTAAAGATGTAGTACAGACACCCCTCACGTAGACTGTATGGACTCTGCTTCTTCTATAAAATAGCTGCTGTTTAGATGGAGAATCAGACAACGGAGGGGTGAACTCCCTACCAGTTTGTGCAGCAGATTAGATTTGCTCCTGGCCATCTTCAGGGTCGTCTTAGTGAGGAGCACTATTGTGCATCAGACCACCACCCCCACCACCCCCCACGATGGGGGGTTTTGCCTTTAAAAAGAGATCCACACATCACTCTTAACCATCATAAAGTAAATTGCTTTAACAGCAGAAACACTTGTCTTTGAGGCTGAGGTTCTAGACAAATGCCTAAGCTAAGCATATTCACTGGCAGAACTGGGGTTTTGTGTTCCCATATTTATGTCTCCCCTTTGGGTTCTAGCAGATCAAAAAAAAAAAGGTAATAGCATAAGTAGAGAGGACACACAGAAAAGGGGTGGCATCAGGGAATGCCTCAACACTTGGAGTAAAACAACACCCGAAAAGAAGGCATTTTGACTTTGTCTGTTAGCTCTGCAATGTTTGTCAGTGTCTTAGGAGTGTCTCAGAGGTCACTGAACTGAGAAAGGCCCCTAAGAAGGGAACCATCCAAGATGTATGGGAAGAGTGCTAAAAAAATAAAATCCCCTCTGGTATGGACGACCCAGCAGTGTGGGGGGTTTTTATCATATGCCTCTTCCTTTGCTTGTGAGGGGGGAGGAAAGGCCAGCCCACTTGGGCGTGCACCCGCCATACACACAAACCCACCCCCCAAAACTGTATTGCTATGGCGTAACTACGCGTGTGTGAACGTGTAGAGCTCATGCTTACCTGCTGGGACTCCGTTGTCCTCTAGAGCTGAGACGAGACAGCCCCGAAGAGAAAATCCACCCACTGGCCTGTTTTCTTCCTGCAAAGAAAAAGGAAATGAAGCTTTTCTGGAAAATAACATCATAAGAATAATTTCCCAGAGCACATAATTTTTAAAAATGAAGACAGAGATGTAATGCCAGTCTTTCCAGATACAAACCACCAGTGTCACAGGAGAAGTCATGTAGGACATGTAATTAAATGCATTACCGTGTTGTTTCAGTCTCACGTGTTTCGCTGATGTAGCTGGGAGTGGTGGAGATCGATGAAAAGCACAAGGATAGGCTAACAATCACATTTCAAAATTATGTGTACTTTTATCATAGCAAGCCATATTAAAAAATACCTATTTCTGCAAGCTTTTAGCTTGCTGCTGTTCACTGAGGCTTTATAGGAAAAATTTGACCGTTTTTGCTGGTAGGCTGCTCTTGTCTGATCTTCAGGTTCTGCAGCTTGAGTTTATAAAGAGCAAGCTGCAGTGAAAAGAACGCCCCACCACAAAGAAACTAGTCAACTAAAAACGAACCAGCTCCATCAGCTCTTTTGACTGTTGCGTTGTTTGTGTCTTCTTTCAAAGTCGCATAAAACATTCCCATACATGTTCTTTCAGAAACCTCTTGGGCTTTGCGGTACCCTGTGCACCTGGGGCTGATGCCCTTCTGGGTTGCTCAGTTTGATTGTTGTATCTATGAAGATAAATTCTACTGTTGCCTGAGCAAGTTTAAAAATGAGTAGCAGAAATTCCCATAAATACTTTGGCATCAAGGAGACTCTATTCAATGTTGGAATAAGAATGTAAAAAATCCCAGGAGCAGTGTGACCCTCAAGGGGTGGGATGTCAGCCCAGAAAGATGGCAGCTCAGGAAGAATCCCGGCAGGAGCATAGTCCCAGACTGCGAGGGTACAGCCAAAGACCAGTCCTAAGAAGACTGCTGCCCCTCGGCTAAGGAAGAGGAATCTCACTGGGGAAAAGACAGGAGGGAAGATGCAGGGATAGAAAATCCTACAAGGACAATCTCCCAGGGTATGACCAGAGAGGTCTTATTCCGCAGGAAATGGACAGAGGAACCCAGAAGGAGAATTGGGTGAGAGAAACATTTACGGTGTAACTGTATTTTCATTTTAATATTTCGGTCTGCAAGAGGGTTTCTGGGGGTGGTAACTCCCCACTCACATACCTTAGTGGGGTCATAGTAGTGCAAAAAAGCAGGATCAGCTCTCAAAACAAACCTCCTCACCTTCCAGTTTTTTCTCTTGTGCCCCTGCAAAACAGAAGAATTAAAGTTACCACCTGTAAATACCTCCTGAAATGGCCGTTTTCTGGAAGGCTGTAGGGGAGACCTAAATAGTTACTGAAAAAAGAGATTTTGGAGCCTAGAGAGAAAAAATATTTTCTGACATTTTAGTAATTCCCAGGATTTTCTGCTTAGCATCCCTCTTACACTGATAATTCCTTCCTCTCTCCCTTCCTTGGGCTTAGAACCAAGAAAACAGAGTGACAGGACCAAGTGATTAAATCTCCGATTCCTGTTCTTCATTTCAGATTAAATACGAGTCTTGAATTAAAAGCCCATGCTGCGTGTGCTCTGGGGGGATCATGTCGGGTCCTCTTGCAGCTCTTCACTCTTTCGCTCTCAGCCCTCTCAGCTGCTGACAGAACAGGACAGCACTGCAAGCCTGTGCCAGATCCTGAGATCATCCCCCCTCCTGCAGGTTGCTGCTGGGGCTCAGGGCCAGCCTAGAGCTGGGGCTGCCTGGGGCTGCCCCTTACCGCTGCTGACCGTGGGGAGGGAGGCTCCTGGGCAGCTCTCATCTCCTGTGGTGGTGGGGGTGGCTGCCCTGCCAGCCCCGTGGGGTTCTCCTGGCAGCTCCCGGCACCAGCGCCCCGCCAAT
>NW_010411082.1:11314-22679 GCF_000710305.1 Buceros rhinoceros silvestris | reverse complement strand
ACCCTAGCAACTGGAGGAGGGAGAGGCGGGGAGCATCTGATGGTCTGGTTCACACCACACTAAAATCTCACAGCAGGGTACAGAGCTTCAGAGTAGAAATGAGTCAGGGTGGTGCAGGTAGGGTTCCCTCTGCAAGTGGCTGCATTATGCTTCAAAACAGTGTGATTGATCCTCCTCTTGTTCATAGCAAGGGTTGGAAATTAAATCTTGCAGACTAAGAGTGGGATTCTCTAAACAGTTATTGCCAACAGGTAATTATGTCCAAAGAAAACAGGTCTCACCACCGTCAGAGCATCCTTGTGTACACGAGTGACTGTCCTCAGGTAAAAGTCCACTTCACGAAAAAGTCAGTCTACTCAGCTTTGAAATTTGTGGCCAGCAGAAGGTCATAGCCGCTCACTCGGCCCAGAGGGAATGGGTTCAGCCACACGAACAGCGGATCTGCTTGGAAGCGAATGTAACACCTCTGGTGGAATTTGGAGTTTGTGTGGCACTTTTCCTGTTGATGCTATTTTATACCTTTCAGTATACACTCAATATATCCGGAATATCCAACTAATCCTGCCTGAGCAGCAAGTTCCATAGTTCACTTCTGCATAACTAGATACTCTTCACCACACGATCTCTGACTGTACTACTGACAGGCAAGTTAGTTCTGCTGGCCACAACTCTCCAGCCATGCTCATATAAACCAATTTATTCTCTAGCAAGCCCTAAGAGCCGTCATTCTTCTTCTTTCCTAGTGAAGGTTCAAAGACTGTATTTACCTGTTTCACCAAGAATCCTTGCTTCACAATTGTGCCGCTTAATTCAGAGATGTTAAATTGCAGCTCTTCCTTGGAACTGATATTTTTATTACCGCTCTCAGCCTGTGAATAGCGAAAAGATGGTTCCACTTTTCTTTTTAATCTAAACACACTCTTAAATAAAAATCTATGCATTTTATTTTCCTTGAGCTGTTTTTATCCGGTATTTCCTGAGTAAATTCTACTCCATAGCCCTGCTACTCAGCTCTGTACGTCCAAGACTTACAACCAACACATTACTGCCGCAAAGCCTACACACGAGCCATGGCCTTGAGTTTTAGCACACCTACAGCACGGCCCCTGGACACGGACACGGACACAGCACTGCACGTGGGCTCCACACCCCTTTAGTGCCCAAGTATGTAATTTGTAGATCCCTTCCTATCCGCATAGCTATTTGTCTCCAGCAAAAGCACAAGTTTCAGTACTGCTAAAAGCCGAGAGCTGCTCCTTCTGTGTTTGCTTTCTTAGCCTGCAGATTTTGCCTTCGGTTGCGTGCTCTGCGTGTCGCCTTTACCACTGCACCAGATCAAGCGTGTGATCAGGGCCAGGGGAGGTGCCGCTGTTGCAGCCGCGTCACTTACAAACATGTACAGAGCCGTGGAGTCGTCCAGAAACTGCTCGGAGAGGTCGCTGTAGCGCGTGGCCTCGGTGCTGCGGGCTCCCACGGGCTTGATGAAGTTCTCCTCCATCAGCATGGATGCCAAGGTGACGGCCTCAAACCGTGACACCGCAAAGCTGTTGGAGATGAGCCAGTCCACCAGGGCAGAACCTGCAGGGAGAAGTACAGCTCTGGTACCGAGACAATGTGCTCTTCCAAGGTGAGACAGATGGTCTCCTGCCACACAGGTCCTTATCTGCTGAAACATTTGGGCACCCTCACAAAGACTGCCAGTGAAGTGAAAGGCTGAGCAACAGTGTGGGGTTGAATTTATGCTTCCATATATCCAAAGAGTAAGCGAGAAAGGTGTCAAAGACCTTAGCTGCTTTCCACAACTGATCCCACCACGAAGGCGGCGCAGCAGCTCCCTTCCTGCTGCCTGCAGTAGGTGTACCTGTGAAGGTCTCTTTGTATCTGTTGCCTTGCTCCAAGTTGCGGGTCAGCTTAATTCCGGTACTGCTGTCACCCATTCTCTCCACTATGTGGCTGTAAAAGAGCACAGGACAACGCAGGTAGAACAGAAACAGGCAGGAATTGCCACACACTTCTGTCAGCGCCTGGACCATCCTCATAATTACCAACATAAAGATGGAAACAGCCGAGATAATCCCCCAAAAGTTTTGTCCTAAGTACGGTATCGGAAAACTTTACTCTCTCAGAAGCAGCACTAAAGAAGATGCCTCACAAAGTACCTTTCAGTTTAAAGCGCTTCAAACCGAGCTAAGCCAGCCTCCATATCCCTTCCCGACACAAATCAAATTGATGTTATCTTTCTGTTTCTGAATCAGTCCTCTGTTTGCTCTTGTTTAACATGAAGGACCCTAAAAATCCTAGTCTGGATTCCAGACACCAGCTTTGAAAGCTTACCAACACAGCATGAATGATGTCATCACCTGCCGTTACGTCTTCTGAGGTAATTAATACATCTCCCCGGTGAGACCCTTTGCAGCTGGCAAGGAAGGGCTTTAAGCCAACAGTGAGGTGCACGTGCAGAACCCACATACTTCCAAAACATGATGGCCAGGAGAAAGCGTATTCCTGTGCCCTGGCGAAAGTACGTGCAATCCCAGGGCAGAGCAGCCAGCTCGGAGGCTCCTGGCCGTACAGGAGTGGGTCTGTGCAGAGAGGAGCTTCCCTCGACCCTCTCCATCCATCAGCTAACTACAGCAACAGCGGAAGACAAAACCATATACACTTACTAGAGGCTGATGTTCTCCAGCAGTTTGAAAGAGTTCTTCATTCGGTGAAGCTCTTGTACCTGTACGGGGTGACCAGCATGAATAGCTCCAGTGATGTCCAAAGCCCAAGAGTCTCGCTCCTCCCTGGAGCAACACTCAAGGAAATAGTCTGTATTGGTTTTTGTCTTTAGTTTGATAAGTAGCTGTGGAGAAAAAAGTGCAAAGCAATAACATCGTTTAGCTATTATCCTCCACTTGCTTTTTGCTTCTCCTAGTGCTGGCCCAAGTGACACACAGAAGTCTGGTACAGCATCCCACCTGAGCAGTACAGAGCAATTCTTGGCCAGAAGGATGGTGGATGCAGCTCTAGGTTTTTTCTTTCTCCCCACCTCAAGTCCCTGGGTTTTCAGTTCCAAGAATGGTTTGCATTCATGGAGCCCATGGTACTTAGAAGAGAGCAGACCACCCAGGCACTCGGTTACCTAGGAGTGTGCTGCTGACTGCTGAACTTTTCACATCCAGATCTCTAGTTTCTCAACAACCACAAACTCTTTACTAGGCTCTTTCTGCCATGAGAAGTACGGAGATAGCCAGCAGCTCCCAGAGTCATTTCTCTGCTGGCCCTGCTGAGAGGAAGACTGCATTGCACTACCCACGGGTGAGCAGAGAAGCGCAGGAAGAACTTCCCCTTCCAGAGCCTGCTTGCTGGAAGCTTTCCACGGCAGCTGGTGAAGGAAGGGGAGTCTGGCCTGGCCGCATGGGAACAGGGCAGGCTGCCAGAGGTGGCAGTCTGGTAGTTAAGGCAGCTACCAGAGGTGGTAAGTTTTCCTTTCTCCCCGTCCTCCTCAGATTTTATTGAGCTGTCCATGTCCCCTCTCCACACGGTGTTGGGCTGATACATTTGCATTTATTCTTCTTACTGCATGTGTGGAGGACGTTTGGGGGTTTTTGGTGGGGTTTTTTGTTGTTGTTGCTGTTAACAGCTGTAGCTCAGATTTGGGCACGGGGAACAACTCCGACACAACGGACAGAGCTCATCGCTTGTCCTGGTTACACTGCTAACGGCAGCTTGCTTTTGCCTGGGCCTAATTCTGCTACCCCCCCAGCGATACGGCTGCGGTAATCGAAGCCAGGAGGAGAGAAAAAGACTAGGGAGAAGTTAGGAAGAGAGTGTCATTGAGAAGGGATACATTTTTCCAGTCATACCGGTCTGTTCTCATATTCCAGGCATGGACAAGTGATTGTGCAGCCATCCAAAAGGATCCTGCCCTTTGGAGAAGGCTCCTTCTTGCCTCCTTCAATTTTGTAATACAGCAGCTTATCCTGAAGCAGAACGAACCATCTCACTTTCCAGTTACGAACAATATGTCCCTGGAGGGGAAGAAATCCACAACACAAGCATTGAGAAATGACTGTATTTTCTTTTTTTCTTTTTTTTTTTTCTTTTTCCTTTTTTTTTTTTGGAGGGGGTGAAAATACTGGTAAGAAACAGTATGAAAAGAAACACAAGAAGTCATCACGAGTCCTGTTTTCCCTGAAATACACATTTTTAATGACAAAACGGCACAGCTCCATCACTATAAAATCATGGAGCAATAGAAAGGTGCTTTGCTCTTTCTCCAGGCAAGGACATCTTCATCTTCTTTGATGGCCAGAATTGTTTCTTGCAAAAGCTCGCTTGAACTACCGCAAAGAGCTGTTACTTAGGTGCAGGCCTGCCTGCTGACAGCATCAGGCAAGAACAGGGCTAAATCCAAAATGTGCGAAAGTTCTTGGAGACAAACTTCTCCTCCCTGGAGACCCTGGCTGTAGGTGCCAAGTGGTTTTGCGAGCACTTTTGGCTCTTCCTTACACCCTCTGTTACCTCTAATGACTGGTTTACTTCTATCCTACCTGCCGCCAATCTCCTGTGCTTACACATTCCCCGCCTGTGCTAGTATTTTCTGTAACGGCAATAGGGTTTTTACTGGCGAAAGACTGAGCGAAAGCTGCTGTTGAATGTCTCCCGGAACACAGACAAAACCTCATTTCCCCTCCATAAACAGCCCCTGGCTGTCTTTAATCCGGCTGCACAAACCCATTGGGGGCTGGCACTGACAGGCTCGGTCCTGTCGGACGGTGCCGGGTCCAGCGTCGCGGTGCGAGGAGCTGACTTGCATTTCTGCGGGCGACGGAGCGCGGCAGCCAGCAGGCAAAGCGCTGGGGAGGGGAAGCTCTGACACCTGGGAGAGGGTGAGCACAGCTGCAAGAAAGGAGCATGCAAGGTCCAGTCGTGGCAGGAATCAAAGCGCGTTAATTCTCTATGAGTAAAGGGGAAAACCAGCCAAGAAAAGGGGGGGGGCGGGGAGGGTAGCGAGTCTCTAAGATCCAGGGCGCTTTAGATCCAATGTCTTCTAGTCTATACCAAATACAATTTATCTAACTTGGATTTGTCCTCTCCTTCCCTTTGCCTTCTTCCACATTTTTTTCACCTGTTGTAAAGTCCCTTGGCCATTTTTCCTGAGTATATTCTTTGCCGTGACTCTTTTCTTTTCTTCTTGGAGATTTCCTCGTTTTCAGGAGGCTGCTTTACCTTTTTTTTCCTTGTCTTTAGCTTACACACATTTCCTTTATAATAAATTACAAAACATAATTCATTTATAATGCATTTAGATCATCTCCTTGCTTCTGATCGCTTCTTCAGAAAGCTCTGTTTTCATTACCTGATCCACTAAACGAAGGAGAGGTGCTCCTTCACTTTTTCCTCTGGATCCCTTACTCCTTTCTCCTCAGGCTCCTTCAGTCATCTTGTGGTCTCCTTCTTATCAGACTGTGTGTCTTGATGATGTGCAGCCTGCTGGCAGTTACAGCTCAGTGTGCTGCCAATAACCTAGTCCTCTCACACACTTGGTGCCTTGGCTTCCCATCTTTAATTCAGTAGTCACTTAGGAGCCACAAAATAGAACCACAGCCCAGAGAGCAGAGCAGGAGCTGGGGCTGCTCTGCCCTCGCTGCAGAAGGGAGGATGAGGAGCAGCTCAGGCTATGCAGCCCTTCTCCACACAGGCTGGCTGGCGGTCCGGGAGCCCTGCCAGGAGAGCTCCTGACCAGGATCACCTTCATGTTAGCACCAGAAGCACTGCCACGTACTGTAGAAAAGCATTTCCCAAGGCGTGGCAAAGCTCTGAACAAACCATTGAATCACGTATTTTTGTGTGCAATCAAGGACCGTACTAGCCATGGTCTTGGTACTAAAATCAGCTTATGCCCCTTGCTATGTTGCCCTCTTGCATCCCACCTATGACTGACTTGGTCCTGTCGGAAAGACTGAAATCTGTGGTGCCATCTTTCAGCTCTTTTCTCCACGTTTTGGGTAAGATTTTCTTACAGTGCGGTTTGAGTGGTGTGGAAGAAAGGAGTTATTTCAAACACATTTCTGTGTTTGCATTGCTCTGATCCCATTCCAAAAGGAGAGTCCGTTCTCCATCCTCTCGTGTGAAATGGGGAACTCTGCTCAGCAGGGTTGCTAACAAAGGCACGAACTGTCTTAAAAGACTGTCAGAACACCTTCCCTCTCCATCCTCCACGGCCGCTTCCACTGCTGCCACGCCGTGCAGCCATTTGCAGGTAGAGTTCCACGCGCTCTTCGGGGAGGTATGCCCCAGGAGCAGACATACTGCCTTTCTGATACCTACCTGAGCAATCCTGACAGCTAATCCCCTGTCCTCTGGGTAACTGCCAGCACAGGGAAGCTGGAGGGAGGGTAGTGAACACCTGCAGTTCACGCAGCTCCCCCAGCAGACGTCTGCGCAAGCCTGGCAGAGCTCCTCTCTCCGGAGCAGGCAGGGGCCCCTCACACCCAGTGCCCAAGGGGCTGCCTTGCCGTGAGCCCTGGCTCAGTCTGCTCCCTGCTCAGGGGCTGCTTCCAGCTCCGAGCAGAGCCGCGCAAAGACGTACCGGAGCGCTTACCCGTTTGACAAGGAAACCCTCCTTCAGGACTCCAGCTGCTTCCTGCATCGTGGCCAGCAGAGAAGGGAGCCGAGCCCCTGCCGTGGAGCACCCCAGGCCTGGCAGACTGTCCCTCTGCACGCCGCTTGTTTAAGAAAGCTCATTTTTCTTCTCTACCCTCCTCCTCCAACGTGACGCACTCTCCCTTCCCTGTTTTTTTCTCCCTTTCTTCCTACCTATGAGACATTAGTTAAACAGTGAGCTGGCTCTGACACATTACCTGCCCTCTGAGAAGTAAAACAAAGGGGAGCGTAAGAAGGACCTTGAAAGAATTTAATAGTGTTTGGAATAGCAAAAAGCCACCACTGAGTGAGCTGGCCAATGTAAGCAGCCACACGATGACAAATCAGGTGCGTGGGAGGGAGAATCAGAATTATAAAATCTTATCCCATAAAACTTCAGACTAATCAACTCTACTGCCTAAAATTTCTCACCTAATAAACCCCATTTCTCATCTAATCTGATGGGGGTTCTACAGATCAGGACACCTTAAGTGTAACATATAGAATATCACGATTACAAAGAGGACTTTTACAAACCCGGCAGTAATTTCTTTTGCTGTAAGTTTATTCTACCAAAGAAGCCCCAAAGCACCGAAAAGCCCACTCTAACTGCCGTGACCTCTGGGCATATAAACCAAGATTCTCGACTCAATATCCTACATCGGTGCATGAACAACTATTTGGGCTTTCCGTAAAGCAGTCTGATCGATGACCACCATGAAGTGACCTCTTGTGACTCCCAAGCACCTGGGAAACCAAGTGCTTTATTTGTGTCTGAATAGGAGCTTGGACGTTTGTTGCATTTTTCATGACTTTGGCCATGATAAATCTGTTTGATAGATTTACCAAATCTTGTCCTGAGGAAATAAACCAGCATTAGTATTTCAGTCAGTGCTGCTGCTCAGCAGTAACTGTCTTTCCCGTACTGTCAGCATTCTCTGACTTGTACCAAAATTAAGGTGATACACATGGGCAGAGCTAGGAGCCGTGGTAAGAAACGTGACGTAGTGTATAGCAAATAAACAAAAACACTCGTTGCTATGTAAAAAGAGAGTCCAGAGTTCAGCAAGACAAAGTGACTCAAGTATCTCTCAGTCTTTGCACACCGGATCAGACTAATGGTCACACTTCAATGCACTGAGGAAAAGGAACAACAAGTTAATTTCTTTATCTTTACACTATTTTTTATAACTTGTAGCGAGGAAGAGCCAGACACCAAAGAACTCAAACTTGGCAACATACTGGAGGCAACTCAGAGAACAGTCCTGCAGGGATCACGAGAAATACGATGAGTAACCAAATGCTACTCGAAGTTAGAAAAATCTACTGCTACATGAAGAGCAAGCATCCCGGCCCAGACTGCAAAAGCCACTGTCCCATATGGAAGCCACCCACGTGGCTCCTACTGTACTCCCTTTGCCACTGCGGCAAAGGCAGGCAGCCACGAGGCACCCGGCTGCGTGAGTCACCGCCCAGTCAGGTCTGTTCTTCAGTCCACCTAACGTAAGAACGGCAAGTATAACAGAGCACCGAGAAGAGTACTTTTTGCTGGAGGTATGTAGTATTTTCAAAGATAGCAATGAAAAAAAATTTTTTTACATTATTATGGCCTTAAAATAAAGCAGAAATTAACTGAGTGTATTTCTTCTAATTTCAAAAATAATCTCTGTCTCTGTGTTTATACAGATATAAATAGAAATTTTACTCAGAAGCAGAATCTTGGGGAAAAAACTGATGCAGTCAGCAGAGAAAAAAAAACAAACATTTCAGCTCACAATGTTTTGTTCATCAGAATTTAACTTTGAAAAAAGAAGAAAACTTGAACCCAGGTACACAAGACACATCCTCCCTCTATACAACCAGCTCCAGCACCACAGTGTTGCACTGTCTGAGGTCTGACTTCACATTGTTCAGCTTGTTACTGCAGGCAATCTGGAACAAGGTGGGTGAGATAATTCCATGCTAGTGAGGACAGGCAGAAGCTTGCAGGGGGCTTTTGCTCAGACAGTGATCTCAGAATTCCACCATAACCCGTCCCCGCCGAAGATCTGAGCGAGCTCTTTTTCTCCAGCGTACAGACCACCCACAACCCCGCAGACAGATCTTGGCAAAACCACCCCGAGCAACAAAGAATTTTATTGTCAGACTGCTGGTGACTCGTGAAGTGAACATTGCTGTGGCTGGTCACTTTGTATCAACCACTTTTTATCATCTAGAGCCTTCATTTTCTTCAATACTTTGAAGTATTTCTTCAAGACTTTGGATATGTATCACCCACACGCCACCTTCCCCCGTCTCATTCTGTAGTTAGTCCGGGCTGACGAACTGCCCCTCTATTGCTCCCCGAGGCTGAGTAAATACCGACCCTGCAGGGTCACGTAGTCTAAAATGAGTCAGTAGCTCTGGGCTGCTCTGTTCACGCACGTGCTGGGAAGGCACGTTCTGGCACTGAAGTCTCCCAGCGGAGAGGGACACGCTTCAGTCTGTACAAACCCAGGGCGCTCTGTATCAAGCCTTCTGCAGGACTTGAAACTCAAGGAGGGGACCATCTGTTTCCTCTGATCCATTTTAGAGTGTTTTCCGTGTGTCACTGCAGTATTTTAACAAAATAGGCATAGTTGACCCTTGACATTTTCCTCCATTCAGCGTGACCCCAAAATACTTCCTGCGCTGCACACCCAGCCTTTTCAAAGCAGCTTCTCAAGCTGCTGGGGCTTTGCCCTCCAGAGCAGGACACTATTGAGTATCTAGTTCCTGTAGTGGATCAGGGAAGAAATAGGATGAAAACAAACCACATCAAAATGAAGAATGATGAAACATTTCTAGATAAAAGTGAAATACAAGTGTTCAAAAGGAACTCAAACATAACAGCATTTTTAAAACTAACTGTAGAAAGGTGGCGGTGTTTGAAAACAGTTGTTTAATTGTCTAGGCTCTGGAACAAAATACTGTTTAAATACCAAAGTGCAGATTCTGCCGTGAAGAACAACGTGTCAGCTCCACTGCAACTAAGAAAAATCCCTTTTTTAGGGCCAGAATCAGAGAGAAAACTTCAAGGAATTGTCACTGTATTAAAAACCAGACGAACCACTAGAGCCCCAAGAAAGAGGGGCTCCCCTTCTTCAGCAGCCTCTATGTCCCCTCATCAGAAACAGGGTATGAGGCCGGGTGTTACCGGACTGTGTCCCTGATCCGAGCCAGTACCCGCCTGGTGGTTTCTTTGTATTAGAGTTCTTACCAGATGTTAGAACAGTTTCCAAGCTGCCAATCTTACAAAATTAGTTTGGGGTATGAAAGTCAAGCTGAGATCCCTACAACTACCGCATCGGGCCAAGCCCCGCCCTCAGGTGTACCTGTACCTTTCCCCTCCGCGGACCGCAGGGGTGCAGGTGGAGATGTTGGTCTTGCCATTACGGTGAGGCAAACAGCACAGCTGCTAACGAGCAGCAGGAACACGCTACCTCGCTTCAGCGACTCAAAGACGTTCACGCACAACCCACAACCCGTATTTGAAGCACCTGGTAAGCAAACGCAGTTCCACACGTACAAAACAGACTGGCTGACAGAGTGTAATTCCTCAGCAGCTTCTAGAGATCTTTAAGTCACAGGCTACGGCAACCAAAGCAGCGCAGCTGAGGCCCCGCGTGGGCTTCACGGGTTCAGCACTCCTTACACGCACCTCACCGACAGGCCTCTCCGACCTCCTCCTTCCAGCTACACACGAAAAATATCCAGTAAATTGTCTTGCATCTTGTATTTAAGCTTCTTGCTTAAAATTTGGTCAGGCATCAGGAGAGCCTGATTTTATCTGCCAGGGTAATGAGTGAAACGCTTTCATCTTAAGCTGCTTTGTTACTGTCCTCAACCATCCTGGTAATTTCTTTCAGGCACTGAAATGACAGAGTTGTGAACACCAGCACGCTGAGGCTCCTACAAAAAGCTCCTGTAGCTACTGAACAAGTTTAGCAAACTTTTGCCTAAGGAACACTGCTCACCCATTAAGAGACCGAACCATCTCTTAGAGATACTGATTGTAACCCCTCGATAGCAGCCCAAGGAAAGGGCACGTGTGGCTCATTTTTCAGCGCTCTCCTTTACAGCATTATTTTGGCAAACAGATCACACGGTGACCAAACGTGTTCCTTAGTCCCAGTGACTTAATGGAAGTCAATGGGCAAGCTGGAAAAGCTGTTCCAACAGGAAACTAACACCATCCCAACTTCAAGCCATGACAAGGCTGTCATATGCTGCTTCTGAAAAGACAAGAATTTGAGAAATAGTCATTTAAAAATTTGGGGTTTTCATTTTGTGATGACACATCCAGGTATTTTCCAACATTCTGCAAAGATTGGAAGCTACTTAACTTCGATGGCTTTGCATTACTATCAGAATGGGGTACATGGGATCTCCTCTGATAAGCAAGCACAGACTGGGATATGTGCACCTTTGTGGCTACAGCGATATTGCTTCTACTCTGGCAGTATTAAGAATTCCCAGTGATGGCTCAAAGCCTCACGCATTTTTCCTACAGCAGCACAAAATGTTAAGAAGAAAGGAGACGGGTAATATGGGACATGACAAAAAAAAAAAAGATATAAAGATGTTTAAAAATTTAGCAATTTGGAAAGGTTACTTCTGCAAAAACAACTCCTCACTCCACTTCCCACCAACATGGAAAACAGGGTATTTTTGATTTTTTTTTTTTTTTTTTTTTTTCAACCCAAAAATGGAA
>NW_010411082.1:7449-11248 GCF_000710305.1 Buceros rhinoceros silvestris | reverse complement strand
TTTTTTTTTTTTTTTTTTTTTTTTACACTCCAACATGGAAAGCCATCTTGTTTCTCTTCTCCAGAGAAGATAAACATAAACGGTTGTTTCTAGAATGAATAGTTCAGTCCACTGCAAACCAGATTTAGGATAGGCAGAAGGTCCTGCAGCACTGAGCTCACAAGTCAGTACTGCCTGTTTTGAAGTACGAGTTCATTAAAGCCCCTGTTATATAGGTGTTATATTCACCTATAGGAGCACAGCACAACTATTTATCAGCTGTGTTGATTGGAATGGTAACAAGCTATTTTCAAAGTTTCCAAGTTCTTGGTCCCTAAATGCAGATTGCAAACAAAGGAAATGCTCTTTCAAACAAGTATGCATCAACCAGCTTGCAAGAAAGACATTTTGTTCCACTTATTCTTGGCTTGATTTAAAGCCCTTTCAACATCGAAGGGGAGGCACCCATTGATCACACCCTTCCAGGCTTTGTATTCACAGCACTCTAGGCCATTTGGCAAAAAAGGGAAGGAAGAAAACCTTGGAGTTACATAGCCCAGAAATTTATTGAACATTTGCTCAAATACATTGTTTATAGAAGTGTTCAGATTCCTCAGTTTTGGTGCTCTTGGGAAAGATCCTTAACAGATTCACTGAGCTGTAATCACCCATTACGAACTGTTATGTACGAAAGCGTTAAACAGGGCTGCAGTCTCCTCCTGGCCAGATCTGTGTCCTGAATTTGACTAGGCACCTTCCTTTCTAGGGATTCAATTTGTGTAAGATGCTGCATCGAATGTTACTTAGAATAGCCTCTTACTTTTTGGTCTTTTTAAAACAGTAAAACACTTCAAGTATTTGCAAATGAAGTCTTCAATACTGGAAACATTTAGTCCAGAGTGTTTGCAGTGGGGTCCCTAATTTTTCACATGGTCACTCTTCTAAATATCCCATTTAGTCTTCGGTTTTGGCTTCCATTTCCTCAGCATCATCATCCCCATCCACTTCAGCATTTTCCCTCTCCAGTCTTTCCAACTGCCTTGCAAGCTCAGTCTCGTCTGTGTCAGTAACCACCTTAGGCTGAAAAGGAAAAGAACCAAACCACAACACTTGGTAAACTGTCACAGAGCAACACCATAATCAGTAAACACTGATTCTACATAAAGAGCAAGACATAAAATATGTCCTGAAGTCACACAATAAAAACAAGAAAAATTACAATCTTTGGCCATTTATTTAAGGAACACAGAAGTTCAGGGATTTTTAGTTTAATACCTTTTCACTGGTATTTCTTTTAGCACTACTGATCTTGCTCTACTTTAAAAATATTGCGAGGAAAAAATAATAATAATTACATTTCAGAATGTAACACATTCTTACCTCCATCTGCACATTAAAGACTCCTCTCTTCTCCTCAATTTTTTCTTTAATTACAGCCATGGCTTGATTCAGAACAGACAGACCTTCAGTTCTCTCCAGTGTTGTTGTAGTCATCACGTAACGAGGAGGGGCTATCAGATTAATCTATCACATTGTAGGGATTAGGGAAAAGAAAAAAGAAAAAATGAAACTCAGTAACAAAAACAAAGAAAAGAAAAATATCAAAAGCAGAGAGCAACACTGTTCTGAATTTACAGTTCACAGATTTTTCCATTAGAAAAAGCCTTTCTAGAAGCATAAACAACTTGAACTGAAATAGTAGACAAGAAAGTGCACAGCCTGTCTGATTTCCAACACCAGCACCAGTTATTTCTACATAGCATGTTTATTTAAACAAATATTGTTAAGCAGAGAGAATGTCCACTTTGCAAATCAGTTTTTTCAAACAATTAAGAGTGTTATAACCATTCCCTTTTTTTTTTAAGGTGACTGAATAAGTAAGCTGTTCCTTTTGTTACAGAAAAAATCATAAGAAATCATTTTCAAAGAAAGAAGTACTTTCCATTTTTTTGACAACACTTATTCAGTAATATACTCAATATCCTAAAATTGTTGGGGAAGAAAAACTAGACCTGGGTACAGCGGCCATTCTACTCAAATATACACGGAGCAAAAATTCATTTTCATAAACAATCTTAGACCTGGAAATAAAATGTGTTGCTCCCCACCAAAGGGACAGTAGGTATGTAGTGTGCCAGTACTAGACTTCATTAACTGAACAGAATAAATACAGCTTCTTGAATTGGGAAGCCACAGCACGTAGGAACAACTGTCAGGACACAGCCGAAAAGAAGGGTGTTAGAGATCTGCTAGAGAGTAACCAGAGAGCGCGCACGGCCTTCCAGCCTCAGCTACGTGATTGCGACAACTGCAGCTGCACACTGTCGAGGGCATCAGAAAACCTGGCTTTTGATGCCAGTGTTAGGACGGACACTTACTTTAATGGGCATGTTCTCCGTGGAACAGTTCAAGCCTGCTCTCAAAGCTTCTTTGACTGCATCTATGCCTTCATAACCGTAACAGGCCACCTCAATATCTAGGACAGAGGAATACAAGTGATAAAGCTTTACAGTTACCAAAAGCTGTAAAACGTTTAAAGCTTAACTTAAGCTTTTAATGAAGCTTTTTAGCATCCAGTGTTTATCCACAATGACAGCCTCAGTAGTCCCACAGCTGAGGAATGTATTTCACTTTGACTTGTAAGTTGAGGTAACAGTCTTCGCCAATTCTTTCAACATACAACATTTTACACTGTGCTGGTAAAGCCAAGATACGGAATTATATACCCACATTCACTCCCGCTCACTCAAATTCAAGAGGAATAATTGCGTATTTCACATGGAGTGATTAAGACATAAAAGCAATAAACACCAGAGAAAATGAAAGATCTATCAGGAAAAATGAAACTTGAAAAAGATCACATCCACAAATTCACGGAATTCTGTCAGCTACTGCAATAGAGGCTTAGAGGCATCACTTGAGAAGCACTGGAATTATTTTTTCATGGTAAATTATATTAACATATAGTTAAAATGATAGTCAGCTGTAGCTTTTTGCGATGTTTGAAAATCGAGGCACAGACTAATGCTGGTCATATTTGTAATACCTTGATTATTTACAAAGATTTCTTTACCTACGTAGCAACTGTGCAAGACTAAGCTACACAGAGAGCTAACTTCTCTTTGTTTCACCTCCAGGTGACTAGCAACAACCTGCTAATTCTCAGCTATCAGAAAAAAATTCAGAGAAGAGCCTCCCAGTCAGCCTCAAGGATGACACTACAAGCCAACAGAAAGCTTCCTCCCTTGCTTTAAAAGGGAGGAAAAAACTTAAAAACAGCTTAGACCATCAGAACAAAATAGGCAAGATGAAGGAAGCAAGAGAACATGCTCATCAAGAAACTTTATTTTCCAAACTAACAAAGAGCTCCTCTTGTTAGCAATTTCATTCTTCATGGAAATCAAATCCTACTTTTGAAGTCTGTGTCAGCTCATGGTGGTCTCCACTAACAGGTAACAGAATTTTCCATTACCTCATGTTTTGCACTCTCTTCTCGACTTCACTGTCCTGTGGATATGGCTTATCTTTTCTTCTCTCCACAGCAATTACAAGTGCTCCTGCTCTTCAGTACATCCTTGCACAGCAGAGGCAATTTCTCAATCTAGTTAAAAATGCGACTCTGCCACACTACTGTTTAACAGCCAGCATGCTTTTAGGCTGTTGGGGTAGCTGTACAACCAGGTTCACAGTTTTAGTCCGCCTTAAGTAGTGCAGTCATGTGTTTTTTCTGCCTGCACTGAATTAATAAGAGACAAACTAGCTCACGCACTTTACAAATACATTAGAGATGTGCTAGGCTTGAGCTAGTATGTCCTGCTGA
>NW_010411082.1:0-7363 GCF_000710305.1 Buceros rhinoceros silvestris | reverse complement strand
AATGGTCTGCAATCAACCAGTTAGAAGTACATCCAGAGCAAAGTCAGATCTATTCTCACATGTTCATGGACAGGTGGCTAAGGCATATGCTGTAGCCTTGCTGACAGATCAATCATCCTGTTGGGGAATCAACAAATTTAACCCTTTGAATAATGAAAAAGAATATTGTTGATGCAGTAATAACTACATTTAAACTCACTGCGTGCCAGTGCAGTATGATGGACTGCATTATATATCAGGACAATCACTTTGTGTCCCAAGGAATCCGCAGTTCAGGGGAAAAAAACAGAAGTCAAACCATCTTGTGCTTCAGGGTAGAACTCATACAGGCATTTTGCAAGCAATCCTTGATTAACGAGTCATTAATTCCAAACAGTTCCACTCAAACATCAGCATCATGAACCACTAGTTTTAACTGATTTTATAGTTTGCAACAAGATTCGCTAACTTAAGTGTCAAGACGTGTTCAATGAACATCTGGAAAAAACTCACCTGCTCGGATTTTGACTGCTTGCGGTGTCAGACGTCTGTTAATATTGTCAATCAATACACGCCTCTCTTCCTCTGTCAGATCCAGGCTATCCAGGATCGCAGGATCTCTGAGCCAAGCAAAGCAACATTACAGAACTTACACTGAAGTGGAATATGAAACACTTAACAACAAAGCCAATAAGAAGTTTACTCAATCTGCTCCTGGAAGGAAAGAACTGAATGATTTTAATGTTTTTTGATTTCTGTTCAGCTCTATTTGTATATGATACACAGAATAAGACAAATACCTAACTGCGTGGTCTTTATGTTCCCTCCAACGTGAAGATAAACCCATATTGCATGAAAGAATTCCTGATGAATTTGATGTTTTTTATTATTTTTGTGTTTCATTCCAATGAAGTATTTTTTGTCATTCTACAAAGTAGCCTATTCTCATCCATGTTATTCTGCACTCCTTTTTAACGGTAACTGGATCATAGACAGATACTGTTCTGCTGGCTACGTTCTTGGCTAAAGAAAGGATAAAGGTTTAACTCACAAACTAATAGTTTAAACTCCAGAGATCACAGAGGCAAACTCCTCTGCTGTTTACCAATCTAAATTAGCAGGTTGTTTGAAATATACTATTGCTGTATTAATTTTATCCAAGATATACCTGAAACAGAGAACATAACCAAAAAGCTCCTCAGAGAAGCTGTTCCTGTTCTTCTGAGACAAAAACTGCAGTTCACCAAAAACCAATACCAGATCACCTAAAATACTGCCAGCAGACAAACACGAACTAAAATGGTCCAAATCCTGGAGGCAATTTTGGAGATTGGTCTCTGCTGCTAATAAAAGGTCATCTTTCATGATTTTATATACCAAGTAAAGATAGTAGCAGGGCCAAACCTAAGCAAAGAGAACCTAGAAATATGACAGGTTTTACACGTCAAAATATGAACCTCTATGGCAGAAGTGAGTTCTTGGACATGCAAATTCTTAATTTATGATCTATCCTGTCAAATCCTTTCACGTTCCTTTCATGACCACTTGGTAGGCATTCAAGAAATAGGTCCTCGATGTTTAATTTTTACTGATCAGAGGGTAAATATACTTTATTAAATATACTTTAGAATTTCACACAGGTGTCATGCTGTGTGAAACTCCAAAAGGCTCATCCTTGGTACCTGGACTCTAACAGGACACACTAAGTCTCCCACAAGCACTTCATTCAGCAAGCACAGGAAGGCAGCTATACCCACATTTTTCTGCTCAACTGCTACAGCCTGATGTAGGAGCACAACGGGAACAAATAACAGCGGCAGTCCATTGTCAAAAATCTTAAGGCATTACTGATGGAAACAAGTTTTGAGAACAGACAGCTTCAGAAGTTTGCGCTCCAACCTGAGCAGCAGATGAGCAACAAATGACATGTGTGTGTTCAGGAATTTTTCCAAGTTTAAGAGATGCTTAAGCAGCCAGCGTAGCTACGTTCTTTGTTCTTCTATTATACAGGTGTTTAACCAAGTATTTTTCAGTTACAGAATGATCTGGAATTCCTTCTGCGGCAATGTGGTCAGATTTGCCCTTTAGCAGTAAATTCGCTACCATTAGAAAATAATTATTATTCTATGAAACAAAAAGCATTCTGTCTAAATGAGAATACATGTTGTCTCTTCCCCCAAACCAGATGGTTCTAGGCTCACTGAAATGCTACCAAGTGCCCTCCTTCTTACAGCCAACACAGTTTCTAACACTCTGTTTCTGCCATCTAGTGTTCAACTCAGGTTCATCACTCATACATAGGCTTATGTGCTAAAAAAGAGTAAAATTGGAAATGTTTAGAGAAATACGGTTTTGGATTGTCAATCTCATGATAGAATCTTTAGATGGAAACCACATATTTTAATTTGCTTTCAGAATTAACCTATCAGACTCCATAACAATTTAAGAGCAATATATCTCTCAGTGCATATTCCTTCAGCATCACGATTTCCATCTCTTTGTGTTCATAATTCCATTTCTAAGTTCATGATCTCATTCCCATTTTTTAAGTTTGGGAGTGTAGAGAAGTATCCAGCCAGCTTGTTGCATTTAAAAAAAGATAAACTGCCTGTGCAGTGAAAGAGCAATGGTCAGCTGTGAGTAGAAATATCTTCAGACACAGAGCTAGGTATTTTCTTAGAACTTCTGCTTGGGCTAAGAACAGGCAAATTCTGACAGACAAACTAAGGTCAGTGCTGCTTCTGTTAGAAACGTCACAGGCTCATCTGTAGCAACAGACATCTCTCCAGTGAACATAATCACATTTCTTTTATACTTAAAACATACTGTTCACCAATACCTTGATATTTCTACACACCAAATTCAATTACTGCTTTTAAAAACCTGACATACAGAGTGGCAGACTTGAAGATGGACAAAAACAAGCCAGCTCTGAGCCTGCTTTCTCAAGAGCACTGGGAACACAGTAAGACAAAAAAACCTAAAAATAAGCAACTGGAAGACCGATGTCAAAATTTACTAGGTACATTCTACATACCGACTCTGGAAAAAAGAGCCAAAAAAATCAAAAGAACATTGTGATGGGTCTGTTATAGCAAATAGTTATCTGCAAGGTGAAAGCAGAAGAATAAGCCCCTAGCAACAGAAAAGATGTCCTTACGAGACTGCGTGCTTGAATGCATCATAAGCACCATATCCTGGTCTTTTGTACTTGTCATCAAATACCCAGGCAGTCCTCTGGAACAGACTCTCAAGCTGCTCATCTTTGGTGTACTCCAAGACTTCTGCAACATGGCGAAGGATGCTGTAAACCTGAAACACAAAAGGAGTGTTAAAAAACCCCAAAGAAATACCAAAACCACACAAAAATTTAGAATAAAAACTAATATTTAATGGTAAACCTTCTACTCGGAAGCATAAGACCACTCAGTAGTAAGGATGGGAGTCAATGTCCTAAAGTACTCGTGTGCCTTTTCCATAAAAGTTGTGCAGATTGCTAAACCAGCATGAACTTCAGGATTTCTGATCACTTAAACATACACCTTTACATCACCAGTTTCTGACTGACGTCTTACTTGATCTATTCATTAATTCAGAAGCAGTTTAACAGAGCGCTCATGGACAGACGAGCTAGTCGTATAAATTTGCATGGGGAAATGAGAACCAGAATATGCCTAACAAATGAGAACAGCGTTTTCATATCATCTTATTTTTACGCCTTCTGGTTGCTCAGGAAAGAAGCTGGAAATACGCAGTGCCTGAATATAGCGAAGCAACTTACAGTCTTTGACTTTGTGAATTTGTCTTCGCATTTGATTGCCTCCTCTGGAGAAACCCTTCTTTTTGACAAGTCAATATAACCTATTGGGGAAGAACATTTTCAAAGCGTCAGGCATTGTGCAGACCAAGTCTAACTGCTTCAAGAGAAATGCATAATGAACAAGTGCTCAGGATTTGCTCCTCGCCTACACTAATGAATTATGATCCAAACTAATTTGAAATTAATTTGATAAAATTATGATCCAAATTATTCTTTCAACTGTAAATCCCTACAATAGCAAATCGTTTGTACAGCATTCTTTAAAACTACTGTCTTAATGTTTTCTCTGCAAATTTAGATGTAATTTTCATATTTCAGCAATTAGTAATCCATTTTTATGTTGCTGTACACGGTTTTGGCAAAAATCATACCAGCACACAAAGCAGCAAGTTAGATGCATAATTTTGCAGTGCTC
This sequence comes from Buceros rhinoceros silvestris, assembly GCF_000710305.1. Classification (NCBI taxonomy): domain Eukaryota; kingdom Metazoa; phylum Chordata; class Aves; order Bucerotiformes; family Bucerotidae; genus Buceros; species Buceros rhinoceros. The sequence continues at coordinate 3,149 of NW_010411082.1, read as the reverse complement.
AACTCAGTATCATTCAAGGTTGGCACTCCATCAGTTTAGTGCTGAACAGCTTCTTAAAAAAGTAGGCCTGGCCTCAAACTGTGACTCTGACTCCTAGGATACCTTTTTGGGAAAACCGCCTGTGAAAAAAAAAAAAATCTTTTGAATCGTGACTAAGTAAACTTGAAAAGGCTTCCACCTACTTCTCACAAACTACAGGTTCCCCAAAAGATCCAATAAAAGACCACTAAGCGAACTCCCGATGTGTTAGTCTGTTAATACGAGAACTAAATGCATCTGTAAGAGGAAGTATCCTTTTATTAGAGATGCTGGGGAACTTATTTCACTTCAGGCCTCTCTAAAATAAGTTTCTTCTCGTCCTTCTTTCCTCTCTGCTTTTTCTCACCCTGTCATTCATTACTTGATCTCAGAGTTAATTGCAGTTTCAGAACTACTCTAGAAAAGCATATTACTTGAGAAACATCATATCAACAGTGAGGTTTTTAGGAGATGTGCTCAGTGGTTATTTTTATTATTTCTTCATACCTGGATGGAAATTTTAAAGATTGCATGGAACAGAATTTTCAAAATCCAACATATTCTAAATAGAAAATATATTTAAAAAAACCTTTAGAGTAAAAGATTCAAACATTCACAAGACATGAAAAGACAAAGTTGCTGGTACAATCTCACCTTGTAACCTACAGAACTCATGTGGTGCAACCATTACCCACGTGTCATCTATCTTACAGGCAAGGTTCAAGACTTGTTAACGAACAGGACGGACTGTGAGCATTAAATGCTGACCATTTAAATTCGTATTTGTACATCAGATGATCCCTCTCTTCAGATAAGACTTAGAAACTCTACATATATATCAAAATAAAATTTGACTTCACTACAGTTTGTTGACCAAACATTGAGCTGGTGAGGACCCACTTAAGCAAATCTTTACTGATGTGATTGACCTTCATTAACCCAGTTCCCAAAGGACACAGAGGAACAGAAGAACGATCATAAGTATCAGACTGCCCAGTAATGGTCTGTTTCGCTTAACTGCCTTAAAAAACGAACCCCTGGCAAAGCTGATGAATACCTGTGCTGCCTAGCTTATCTGCATTTCTCTCTAGGAATTCCATCTCGACACAGCCCACAATATCTGCAAATACCTTTCTCTTTGTCAACTCTTATGACCACAACACATTCATTCCTCCCGATGCGGATGAGCTTGTTTATGGAACGAATACGTCTTCTGGATAGCTCACTGAGAAGGATCATGCCTTCAATGTTGTTGTATTCCAGCAGGCTGACATAGGCTCCCATTTCAGCAATGGACCGAACATTGACCATCACCACATCCTCCACCTCTGGAAATTTATGCTGGTAGAATCTACAGCTTAGTCCTGGCATTCTGGAATTTGAGCAGAAAGAAACGAGGATTTTATTTCACAGTACATCACTGCCTTCTCCTATAAACATGGTAAAAAAATCAGCAAGGGCTTGTGAGGAGAGAGAAGAACACTGGCACAAAACCCAGTGAATTAGGATAAGGCTTGTGCAATTCACACTCAGGTTTTAATAGAAACTAAACAACAAAGTAACTAGTGTTTCAGTATTGCCATGACCATTTGCTAAGATGCCTCTGTTTTGTATTGAGGTAGAAAAAAGCTTGCCACCCAGACTTTATTATCCACTTCAACTGCCATACTACCTACACACAGCACACTGCAGCAGAGACTTCAACTGGTGAAAAGATGGCCCTGCACACCTTGCATTCCTCTAAATTCATGAGGCTGTGCAATATTAACAACAAGAGGACAGGGGAAGGAAGCAGCCTGCAGTGCTCATGAAGGTATTTGTAAACAGGTAGTAAGACAGCATGTGAAAGGCTGAGAACGTAAGAGGTAGGGTGAAGGTTCTGTAGTAGAGAAGCACCAGACTCTACACTGCAGGAGATGACTCTCTAAACTCAGCACAAGACATCTGGAATAATCCTGTAAGACCTGCTCCAGAGGAGGCTTCCGCCACCTGTCAGCAAAGAAAGCAAAGGCAATAATCAGAACAGAAGACAGAACTAGCCTGACATGAATGAAGCACTAAGAAAAAGCACTCCCAACGTATTGCTAGTCAGGAAAGAAAAAACCCTTGAAAACCAAAACGGGATTCTTTCACTACAGATTCAAAAAAAGTACACTATTAATGCTTCATAATTATGCAGCATTAAGGAGAAATGCTTAAACTGCTTCATCTTCCTTATGATGAATCCACATAGTCATCACTGAAACCAGGTTAGTTCAATTCCTTTTGTCTATGCCTAGAAGTTTCCTACAGAAGCAGGAGCCTAAAATGCGGAGTCAATTGCATCACTCCTTCAGAAGCTCTGTTGTATTCACCGTATGGAAGTTTCACTCTTGATCTCTACAGCAGCACTATACCTTCTACCTATATGAGAATTTAAAAACAGAATCAGTGGTACTGCCAAGTGCTACATACACATGGCCAGACAATTCAGAAGAATGTGTCCACCCTCATTTCCCTTCTTAACTTTCAGAAAGGGGAAATACAGACTAGCAAGGGATTACAAAAACATTCTTCTAAAGGTTCCATATAATTTAATACAATTTAAAGCTGAATAAAGAACTCCCAAGACTAAAACCAAAAACTTTACGGTTCACTTTTCTAGTCCACTTAACGCAGTTCAGCTCAATCCTACACATCTACCTATGAGATCAATAATATCTATTGCAAAGCAATAAACCCCAACCACAGCAAGCGAGAACGCACAAACACTGCTCTGCACACAGAACATTTTACTCCCCTCTCCACAGACACCAGCTTTTTATTTTGGCCTTCTATGCAAGACTCTCAGAGGCAACACAGCGCCCACAGCGAGACTGCTGGCAAGCACCTTCCCGAGACGCTACAAACGCCTCAGCAAGGGTCCCCCCGCGGCACCGGCGTCTGCGCAGCTGGCCAACGCGGAGCAGCTTCTGACCAGCGACTCCTCCGGCCGCCGGCGCGATGCTGACACAGGCCATGCCCGACGACAGCACCGGAGAAGGGGAGCGGTCCCCCAGGCCAGGCCGGGAACGGCCCATCTCTAGCACAGCGACGGCAAGAGGCGGGCCGGCCCCTCCGGCTGGACAGGCCGCAGCTGCGGCGCCGGTTCC
>NW_010411081.1:10070-13999 GCF_000710305.1 Buceros rhinoceros silvestris | reverse complement strand
TTTGCCCGGCAACTAATAAAACACGTCATCATTCTCACACCTCCCGAGTTGAAGGACCAGGGGCGTAAGTCCCCCCCACTGTAAGAGAAGATCAGGTTTGTGACCTCCTGAGGAGCAGAAACCTTATATATAAGTCTATGGGACCTGACAAGATACATCCCAGAGTCCTGAGGGAGTTGGCTGACGGAGTTGCCAAGCCACTCTCCATGACATCTGAAAAGTCCTGGCAGTCAGGTGAAGTCCCTGATGACCAGAAAAAGGAAAACATCACACCCATTTTTAAAAAGGGCAGAAAGGAGAACCTTGGGAACTACATACCTGTCAGCCTCACCTCTGAGCCTGGGAAGATCATGGAACAGACCCTCCTAGAAGCCATGCTAAGGCACGTGCAGGACGGGGAGGTGATTGGAGATGGCCAGCATGACTTCACCAAGAGCAAGTCCTGTGTGATTAACATAGTGGCTGCCTACAATGAATGGACTGCACTAGTGGACAGGGTAAGAGCTATGGATGTCAGCTCTCTGGACTTCTGTAAAGCCTTTGACACAGTCCCCTGCAACAATCCTTCTCTCTAAATTGGAGAGATCTGGATTTGATGGGTGGACTGTTCAGTGGAGAACGATTTGGTTGGATGGTCACATCCAGAGTGTAGTGGTCAAGGGTAATGGTTTTAAATTAAAAGGGGGGAAATTTAGACTAGATAGAAGGAAGACATTTTTTACAGAGGATGGTGAGACACTGGCACAGGCTGCCCAGAGAGGTGGTAAATACCCCATCCTCAGAAATATTCAAGATCAGGTTGAATGGGGCTCTGAGCAACCTGATCTAGTGCTAGCTGCAGGGGTGTTGGACTAGAAGACCTGTAAAGATCCCTTCCAACCCAAAGCATTCTATGATGCTATGATTCTAAATTTACATGCTCATAGACAAATAAAGCTGTTCATACCAAGAAATCATTATAAACTGGGTGAAAGCATCAAATACTTGGCATCCAGTTTTGTTAAAACATTTCCTTCACTTCTCCCTGAGGAAACCTGTGGACTATTCTACATGGTTTCAGTATGGCATAGGGCATGTCAGGTGTTTCTGCTTTTCCCTTTCAAGTCCCCAAGGAATAACATAAAGTCTTAGTACACCTGAAAAGTTTTGGAGATGGCAAAAAAGATGGGATGAGATTAAGAATGTTTATGAAATGAAGTGCTCAAAAATGAACCCTTGGCCGACAGAACAATTTATACTATTTATTGGGTGAGTAAACTTGGAACAAAATGCTATTTACCCCTCAAATCACAGAGTGGTTTTTAACAGAAATGCCAGCAAACATTTTTGTGCCAAGTTTTAGCAACTGCCTTGAACTACACCATAAAGCAAGGGGCATTTTAACCTTTATTCTGAGTAAAGTAATGCTTTGTGTCTGTATGCTTTCACCTAAGCTATTTTACTTGTGAGTTGATGACATGATATAATAAAGAGCGCATATGTAAATCTTGCATGGTGTGCACTTGATGTCTTCTGACATCAAGTCAGATGGATGCTACTGAGATTTGGAAATGAGACAACCTCTTTAAATAAAAGTGTGAAAGTCAGAAAAGGCCAGAGAAGCAGAGGAACAGCTTCAGCTGCTCCCTAATCCCTGAGATAGAAATGGGTAAGGTTGTGAAAATGCATTTTCAGTTACTGCTGAAAATTGTACAGCAGGAGAAACAACCAGGAAGAGTCTCAGTTTGTGCAAGTAAGTGTCACTTCATGGGAGATCAGATCCTTGTGCTATTTCCAATGTCATATATTGCTGGGTCATCTTCTCAATTGTCCTGCCCTGCTCTTTTGCCCCTTACAAACTCCTAATTTCTTTGCAGAACCCATTTCTTTCACCCAGTCAGAGGCCTTGCTGTGTCCACCTTGGCACCTTTCTCGCTTCTGGTGGTTTTAGCAATCCTGACATATTTCCTCCTGATTTTAAACTGCCTCAATTCCAGCCGATGGTGGCATGGGGCTGGGCCGAACACAAATCAGATGTGCTGATGTGCTTTTTTGGACCTCCAGCCCTCGTTCTTTGCTCCCTGCCTGGCAGCTATCTATCTGTATTACTATAGAGCTTACACTTTAGATTTTATTCCCTTCTGGAATGTCTAGATAACAAGACTTTAAATTTATTCTCAATGGCATTTGAGTCAAAACTCCTTAATCCCAAGCACAGATGACATTAGTTGCCTATGCAACAGTCTCAAACAGCTTCAGTGAACAGGGCGAACTTCGCCAGGACTTACACTTAGCCAGGACTTACACTTAGCCAGGAAACCATTTCTCTATTATGAGTTCTGCAGGAACACAGACACACTTTCAGAAATGAGGGGTAGCCAGCAAAAGGTGTTTTTCACTAAAAAAGTAAACCATCGGCAATGAAAACTGTCATCAGGCTGCAAACAGCAGTGGAGAGGTGCATGGGAATGTATCCTGTGCTGGGAAATGCAGCTCTTGGGATCAGACCCTGCTTTGAGACCAAGTGAAAACTGAGACAAATGCCAGGTGCTCGGGTGTGTAACATCCAGCCAGGTGTTAAGTCAGTCGTTCTCTGGAAAGATGTAAAACCATCACCCCAGAGGAGTAATCACTTGGTGCTTTCTCTGGGCAAACTGAGTATTTGTGCAGCAGCAAGTTCCAAGCCTGTGTCTGAAAGGCAAAAGGTTTTGTATCGTTTTCCTCCTTCTTCTCAACAGTATAAAAGCAGAATAAGAACCTCTTCTAGACATTTCAGCCCGTGGAAGCACAGCCCACTCTATTGTGGATCAGCCTTGAACACAGTGTCTCTCATAACTTGAGTGGAGGGGTTGCTGTGTGTGGGTACAAGACATAATAATTCCACTAAATACCGGTTTGCAGAGATGTTCCAGACTGTTCCTCCAGAATATTAATGTGGGTAGCAAAGATGCTGCTAAAATACCCAGTTACCTACCGCCCAGTAGTCATTTCCACATGTAGCTCAGACCCAGGGTTAGGAAAAAGCTGAAGCCTGGTGGATGGGTGGTACCACTGCCATAAATAAATGAGATTAGGTTGTCTATAAAATAATTTAACATTGTAAACAGTGCCCCTTCTGTTATAGACTTCTGACTCTGCTACTGTCTGTTTGGGATAGTTAGAATTTTTCCTAGTGTTTCAGGGCACTAGTGTCAGACATTTCCATATTTCCTTTCCCATCATAACACTGGCTGAGCCAATGCTCCAGCACTGGTTATTAATGTTCAGGGGTGGAATCTAAACAAAATGCCTTTAAAAGTCCTTGGAGTTCCTTCAATTTTGTTTGTCTCATGCCTTCATAAGAGATCATCTGTCCTTTCCTATCACTGATTTTCCGCAGAAGCTGGAAGTCAGGGAGCTGTGGGAAGTGGACGTCTTTGCACATCTGTAAGCACAAGAAAGCACTGGTGCCCATTTCTCCTCATAGCACTGCCTGTGGTACACCTACTAAACCATGACTGGTGTCAATATGAACAGAAAAGGCACTGGGTGAATCATATGTCAAAAGGATCTTGAAAGCTTCCTTTTCGTGTGGATGTGTAGCAATCCTTACCCTCTAGGACTCCCGTTCTCGGCAGGCCCCGGCCGCCCCGTGCCCGGGTCTGTGATGTCCAGAGGTAGAGCAGCAACTCTTTCACGGGCACCCCTTTGCCGTGGGGAAGGAGCTTGCGTGCCCTTGTGAGGTTGAGAGCTGTGCTGGTGGTGGCATGTGCCTCCGGTGGGGTCTCCCAGGCCAGACAGGTCTCAACTGAAGGGTCAGACAAAGTGTGTCCACGGGCAGGATGGGCTCACTAGCCTTCGGGCAGCCATCCTAGGAGAAGGACAACTCTGACTCCAAACCCGGGCAGATGGAGCTCGTTTAGCCCTGTAAGGCATCCATCATCTAAGAGAAGGATACTCTAACCAAACCT
>NW_010411081.1:0-9893 GCF_000710305.1 Buceros rhinoceros silvestris | reverse complement strand
GAGGAAAGCCCTTCCCAGATCTTCGTTCGCGAAGCCAGGCCATGATGATGATGATGATGATGATGATGATGATAATGGTAGCAACCCCTCTACTGTCATCTAAGAGCTCATTTCTCTGATCATACTGAAGGGAACAGCTTGATGATCAAAAAAATCCAGCAAGCACTGAGAAAATACAGATGGACAAGGTTCTTTCCTGTGTGAAGTCTGTCAGACAGCTTCACCCCATGTGTTAAAGCCAGACTCCTGAATTGCTAGAGTTGAATCAGCCAGGTAAAACTCAAAGCCTACATGGCTGAAGCCTGCTGCACTTTGCATTCTGTCTGTGCTGTGATCATGAAACGATTTTTGGTTAACTCAGTATTAGGAATAAAGTCAAATCCCTTTGACAGAAAATATAAAGCCAAATGGCTCATTTCTTACAATACAGAGCAGCTAGGCAGAAAGAATTCCTTCCCTCTGCAATTTCCATGAAAAACTGAGAAATCATTTCCTGGTTGGAAGTCCTGAGTAAGGATGTGTGCTTCAAGCAAGGACGTGTGCTTCACAAACAGAGACGGACTTGTGCTTGATGTGAAGGCTAGAGGCTTTCTTGGACATAGCGATCAGGAGATGGTACAGTTTCTAATTCCTGGGGAAGAAAAGAGAAGGGTCAGCAGAACTGCCACCTTGGAGTTTTGGAGAGCAAACTTCAGCCTGTTTAGGACACTGGTTGACTTAGTCCCTTGGGCGGCAGGCCTGAAGAGCAGAGGAGCCCATGATACCTGGACATTCTTTAAGAAGAAAACCTTAAAGGCGGAAGAACGAGCTCGAGCTGTCCTGGTGTGCCCTAAGACGAGCCGGCAGGGTAGAGGACCAGCCTGGCTAAACAGAGAGCTTTGGCTGGAACTCAGAAAGAAAAGGGAAGCCCACAGCCTATGGAAGAAGGGGCAGGACACTCAGGAAGACTACAAGGATTTTGTGAGCTTATGCAGGGAGAAAATTAGGAGGGCCAGAGCCCACATAGAACTTAATCTGGCTGCTGCAATAAAAGACAATAAAAATTGTTTCTATAAAACATTAACAGCAAAAGGAGGATTAAGAAGACTCTCCACCCTCTACTGGATATTGGGGAAACAGAGTGACCAAGGATGAGGAAAAGGGTGAGGTATTGAATGCGAAAATTTGAAGGGCCAAAGCCCAACTAGAACTTAATCTGGCCACTCCCATAAAAGACAACAAAAAAATGTTTCTATAAATACATTAACAGCAAAACGAGGGCTAAGGGGAATCTCCATCCTCTATTGGATGAGGGAGAAATACAGCGACTAATGATAAAGAAAAGGCTGAGATATTTAATACCTTCTTTGCTTCAGTCTTTAATACTAAGACCTGTTGTTCTCTCCCAGCTCCCTGAGCTGGAAGACAGGACAGGGAGCAGAATGAAGCCCCCATAATCCAAGAGGAAATGGGCAGTGACCTATTGCACCACTTAGACATGCACAAGTCTATAGAGCTGGATGGAATCCACCCAAGGGTACTGAGGGAGCTGGCAAAAGTACTCGCTAAGCCATTTTCCATCATTTATCAACAGTCCTGGCTAACTGGGAGGTCCCAGTTGACTGGATGTTAGCAAGCATGATGCCCATCTACAAGACGGGACAGAAGGAGGATCCAAGGAACTACAGACCTGTCATTCTGACCTTTGTGCCAGGGAAGATCATCAGGAAGCAGATCATCTTGAGTGCCTTCACACCGCATGTACAGGACAACCAGGTGATCAGTCCCAGTCAGCATGGGTTTATGAAAGGCAGGTCCTGCTTGACTAATCTGATCTTCTATGACAAGGTGACCCACTTAGTAGATGAGGGAAGGGCTGTGGATGTCATCTACCCAGACTTTAGCAAAGGTTTTGACACTTTCCCACAGCATTCTCCTGCAGAAACTAGCTGATTATGGCCTGGATGAGTGTGCTCTTTTCTAGATAAAAAACTGGCTGGATGGCTGGGCCCAGAGAGTGGTGGGGAATGGAGATCAAGCCAGTCGGCAGCTGGTCACAAGTGGTGTTCCCCAGGGCTCAGTACTGGGGCATGTGCTCTTTAACTATCAATGATCTGGATGAGGGCATTGAGTGCACCCTCAGTAAGTTTGCAGATGACACCAAAATAGGCAGATGTGTCAATCTGCCTGAGGGTAGGGAGGCCAAGGCCCATGGTATGAGATTCAGTGAGGCCGAGTGCCAGGGCCTGCACATGGGTCACAACAACCCCCTGTGATGCTACATTCTTGGGGAAGAGTGGCTGGAAAGCTGCCCAGTGGAAAAGGACCTGGGGGTGCTGGTCGACAGCCAGCTGAATCTGAGCCAGCAGTGTGCCCAGGTGGCCAGGAAGGCCAACAGCATCCTGGCTGGTATCAGCAATAGAGTGGCCAGCAGGAGGAGGGGAGTGGCTGTCCCCCTGTACTGGGCATTAGCAAGGCCACATCCTGAATACCGTGTCCAGTTTTGGGCCCCTCACTACAAAAAGGACATTGAGGTCCTGGAGTGTGTCCAGAGAACAACACCAAAGCTGGTGAAGGGTCTGGAGAGCAAGTCTTATGAGGAGCACCTGAGGGAACTGGGCTTGTTTAGCCTGGAGAAAAGGAGGTAGAGAGGAGGATTTATCACACTCTACAACTGCTTGAAAGGAGATCGTAGTGAGGTTGGGGTCAGTCTGTTCTCCAAGTAACAAGCGATAAGACAAGAGGAAATGTCATCCAGTTGCAGCAGGGGGAGATTTAGGCTGGGTATTGGGAAAAATTGCTTCACCAACAGGGTTTGAAGCATTGAGACAGGCTGCCCAAGGAAGCAGCTGAGTCACTGTCACTGGAGGATATAAAAGACATGTAGATGTGGTGCTGAGGTACATGGTTTAGTGGTGACTTGTCAGTACTGGGTTAACAGTTGGACTTGATCTTAAAGGTCTCTTCCAACCAAAACAATTCTGTGAGTGCCAGAACCCCACAGAAAGCCCCCTCTAGAATTTTTTTTTTTAATTGCTTGTGGAAATACATTTGCAGTGCCTGGATATCTGGGACTGAGAACCAGCTGGTTTCACAGAATTAAGTCCTAGTGCCATGGCTGTCTCTGCAGCACGGACAAGGCTGAGAAGTGGGGAACAAGATCACCAAAACTCAGCCAAGCTCGCCTTTGTTTAGTTTCACTTGGGAATTCATATTTATGCATTTGAATCTAAGGGATCACTTGCCCCAGCCCCTTGGAATCAGGCATAACCTTGGATGAGTAAGACACTTGAAAGTTTTTCACTACACTGACTGTAGCGAGAAGGATTCAGAGGAGAAAAAGTTCCACTGTCTCAGGATTCCTCCTGCCTCCTCCACTCATTCAGGCAATAACAGCCTTCACACCCAGACCCCGCTGCCCTGAGGGATGCACTCACACCCAGGACAGCCCCAGACCATATAGCTGTGCAGAGAGTTGCATTTGTATTGGATAATGACTGACGCAATCATGCTCAGTCATTACACGTGGTTAATTTCAGCTGATATATCTGAAGCGATCCTTGTTATTACATCTGCTTGACTTATTTATGTATTAACTGATTCAGCAAGTCAAAACACGTTATAAGTATAAAGCCTCAGAAGAGTTCTCCAAAGAAGCAAAATTTTGGTAACTGCTACAATTCAGAATCTTTTCAGGGAAACTGGAAAAAAATCTGAACACTGAACAAGACGTTTGTAAAGCCCCAGCTATGGGCAATCCGCAAAGAAAGTAATAAAGATGGAGGAGATCATTTCCCCGTATCTTCATGCATTTAGAAAGTTAGAGTTCTGTCTACACCAATCATCTACATTTATGTAGACAGCAGCTCATATCCGAAAGCAGGTGGGATGACTTCTCTCTGGAACTGCTTATCTCTGCCATGGATTATGGAGGAAACTGAGAGAACTGGTGTAAGGCAAATGCCTGACTCTGGTAAATCTGGGTGAGGCAGCTCCTGTCTTTACTGGTCGTTAGCTCTTCCCTGCACATCAGAAAACTTCTCAGCTTGCAAAAGTCATGGCACCTTAGTCTGACCATAGCCATGGACAGGACCACACATGATGACATGAATGTTTATTTGCAGCTGCAATGCTGAAGAGTACCTTATGTCCCATCCCCAGCAGACTGGAGAGAACACAGTGTAAAGAGGTTTTGGTAATGTTAACTTGCGCCTCTTGACTTGAATGTTCTGATGGGTCAGTAAGGGACTATGGGGCCATGAGCCACCCATGACCCCATTTTCTTTCTATCTATCTACTTGTAAAAGAAGTGCTGTTCCATCAATAGTACGTGCTGCAATGCATAACACAACATCTTGGTCAGAGTCTGCTGTGAATGGCAGCATCTTGTTTTCAAAGTAGTTGCATGTTTTCTTCTTCCTGGCGTGCTACATATTGCTAGACATACACTGAGGAATGCAGCTCAAACTGCTGCAAAATGAAAAATAGGTGTTCATGCTGTGTGATGGGTCAGGTGGAAATACTGTAATGAACATTGATAAACACAACTTGAACATTATACTTGGGGAACAGCTCTTCTTCAGTGTCCTAAACTACCATTCCTGCCAAAGCTGCTAAACAAACCCAGGGGCTGTGTTGGTGGCAGATCCATAAAGCCATACCCACAAGGAGCTCGCTGCTGCATTACAGTACAGCACAGCTCTGTCTGTGGGATGCTGAACTCCCCCTGGCCTGTCTGCCTGCCGCTTGCAGGGTCATGGAAATCCCTCCTCTCTGGGATGCTGAAGGCACCATTTTCCCCCTCTCCCTGCTCTGGCTCTCTACAGGCTCCCACTCACATTTCTCACACTGTGCTCACCACCTCTTCTCCGTCTCACTGCTGCTGGCTTTCTTAGACCATTTCTAGTTTACTGTCTAGTCACACCTGTAGGAAGAAATAGTTAGGCTCTTCATTATCACTTTCTGAAGCTAGATCTATCTATTACCATGGGTGTGAAGTACCTCATCCCACTCTGCGATGGGTTAGGACAGCACATCTGTGATCCTGGAAGCCTTCTTCCAGGCAGCAGAGACAATTGCTATAGCCACAACCCCACCTATACGTCTACAGCATTCCGGATTGCAGAAACCCAGTCCTGGAGCTGTTCGGTGCTCAGTTTACCCGTTGCCTAATCCTGCAAGCTTTGAAGAGTAACAAACATTTCTCTCATTTTTGCTGTGCTAATAATTTTGCTTCTCCATATGCTGAATGTTTCACACCCATTCCAAGATCCAGGAACTATGAAATGTTACACATATATAAAATTTTACCCCAAAAAAAAATGTTGCCAGAAGCTGGAGCGCAAGAGTGCCCAGCTTTGACTTCTGTGGAAGCCAGGAAGGAAATGTGACGCTAATACTAAACTTTTCAAAATCCCACACTGCACAAGGTACTGCAATTGCCCTACAGGGCAGCAAAGCTAAATTTAATTGCAAATTACACCACTTCCAGAAGGAGAATGTAATGATGGTTTATAGCGTCCATTTACAGCATCCAAAATTGCCTGAAAGACTCAACCTGATACTTGCAGATCAATCCCATCAGTGATGCTTCATTTCCGTTATATAAAACATCCTAAATCCTAAATCACAGGATTCACCAACTTCAACTATATTTTCCTTCTTTCATAAGAAGCATCACTAAGGTGCAAATTCATTTCAGCTAACTTAAGTCTCCTTAATTAGGAGGCTAATGAAAAGGCATGAGGTTTTTTAGAGGACAATCCTGATCTTCACTGACACCAATTGCAGCCTCTAGATGGGCAGAAATAGCATGAGGCTTCATAAGAACTCCGATGACAGATTAGGAGCTGTTGTCTGGAAATGATCCAACAAATTCACTATGAAGTATTGTTGTCAGCACGAAATAGAAATGTGATAATAAGAAAAGCTACCATAGCCCTCTGCGTGTTTATGTTTAATATTTCTTACATTCCTACTTTCTGTTTCTGATTCTGGTTTTGGTTTTTTTCTCCCTTCTTTCTCTCTCCCTTTCCCTCGCTTCCTTTCTGACACTCATTTATTTCTGTCACCAGACGCCTCTCCAATTTTCTATGTTCTCGGATTTGCCTTCTTCCTCCTCTCCTCCTTCCCTTTGCTGTGAAAGCTGAGGGTCTCGATCTGAACACTCCTCTTTATTGTGAACAAGGGTCTTTGGAACAATTTATGGACATGTGCACTAGGGAATATACATCCCCCTTTCATACAGAATGCAAGTGGAATTATAGGTAGAGATGCAGCGTGCAGTGCTGAGAGGTGAGCAAGATTTCTCCGCAGCCATTGCTCTAATGCCCAGAAATCCCAGAATCTATCTCTACAACAGGTTTTTTTCACACACAAAAAGAAGGCGGAACCTACATGAGGAGTATAAGTCCAGAGAAATTCATCTTTTTCTGTCATCCCATGAGCTCCAAGGCAGGGGACAAGTGTTTTAGGGTTTTCCTCCACATTTCAGCCACCACATTTAAACCAACAGCTCTCCTCATGCACAGCAACAGGGGCTGGTGTCCTCTCCACTCTTTGTCATTTACCCTCAAGCATGACCTCTACATACTTCAAGTCAGCTTCTCCATTTTTCTTTCGTTCATGTTCTGCTTTTCTCATCTCCCTAACCAGTCCGTCTCACACAAAGACTTCCTGCCATGGCATTACAGACATGCATTTATGCAGGATCCTTACAAAGCATCAGCACAAAACGAATCTAGTTAAACTGTCCATCATCAACATCTGGTCACTCTGTGGGGACAGTTTCATCCTGACAGGTCTTTGACTTGTGTCAATACCGTCAGCTCCTGTTTCTTTGCAGCCTATAAAAATTAAATCAGATGGAAAAGATCATCAGGCTGAGGAGTTTACAGAACAATTCAAGAAGTTTATAGACCAATTCAAGGAGCAGGTGAAACAAAGCTTCTGAGGGACAGAGCAGCAACGCTGCAGAAGACAGCACATGTCAGTTCAATAAAGAAGTGGGGTTTGATACACACAGGCATCCTGACAGCAGCAGATCGAACCAAAGGAGCTGAGACAAGAAAGTGCTTTCACCATTGTAAACAGTTCAGTTCACTCCACACAGAAACAAGCAAAGAATGGTGGAAAGGCTGGTCATATCAGTGGGCAGGTGTTAGGAGGAACGGGAATAGGGTGGAGAAGACAGAAAGGTACATTGGTGGTCAAGCTCTCAAAACTGTTTCTTTCAAGAAAGCATGCAAGGAAGGGAAGGTCTAGATTAGGTTTATCCCCGGAGTAAAAAAGGTTCATCCATAACGTCATAGTGTCCTGTATGGCTGTAAATGTTAAGAGTTACTCCATTACCTCACAAAAAGTGGTAACCGTGTGGCACCTTCTGTCATCTTATTTACTAACCAGGTGCTACTGGTGCCAGTACCACAGAAGAAAGTGTCAGCAGCTTGCGACTGGAAGGTAAAGATGTCCATGTTCATTTGCCCCACCAGGACACAGCCACTGTGTTTGCCAGAAGGACATACACTTCTCCCTGACCTCTCAGCTTATTACAAGCCCATCCGAGGGAGAGAGCAGAACACCACTCTCAATAACATCCATGAACTCACCAAGAGATCCCACAGTTCCCAGCAGCTTTATGCCCTGCACTCCTCAGGAAACTTCCTAACACAAGGAGCCACACCAGAAGAAAGTAAATGTATCCAGTCTTGGAAGAGGGCAGGAGGCAGCACATCCCACACACTGGTCAGCACACGCACAGGTGAGCCTTCCACGAGGAAAATTATTTGTCTGAGAGAGCACTGGTTGAACTGGGCCTTTACTACTTCCACAGCAAAGCCTTACCATAGCATTTGCTCAGGCTATGAGTCATAATGGAAATTATCAAAACGTAAAAGCTGGTGGAGCAGTGGAGTTAGCACGGAATTAGCCAGCAGTACACATTAAAATTGAATGATCGGGAAAAAAGTTCCCCTCTTCCAATGAGAAAATAATGAAGGATGATCAGATGAAAAATAAGTAAGACAGGAAAGAAATTTTCAGTCCCTTCTGCAGCTCGGCAGTCATAAGCCTTCCATTAATTTTAGTTATGAGAGATGATGTATTAATTAGGTTTTGCCCAAGGCATGTCACTTTAATTAAATATCTCTTCAAACTAGGAAAACAGGAAAATGGTTTATTTTCTTTCCTAATTCCTAATTCAGCAAGAGCTGAATGTTTTCCTACATCATTTCAGTGAATAACAAACAGTCCTTATTAGGACTGAAGTCTGAACTCCTTAATGAGGCACGGAAATTAAATCAAAGCACAGACTCGTACAATACGTGGTTTACAAAAGTTAGTCACATACTAGATCGAGAAGCTTGTTTAAATAGCTGTATATATTATATTTGACACGAGATAAAATCCCTCACAGTATTTGAAATAGCACAGTGCTTTCTGAGAGCCTTCACTTCGAGAATTGCATAATGATTGGTGCCATATAAATGCTTCCAGGAGGATCTGACCTGTTCAAAATAGCAACGAGACAGCCTGCCAGGCAGAAGCAGAGTTCAAATTGCTGGGATATGACTCAGCTTGTTCATTCCTCCTGCCCTTGGCTATAAATACAAACACAGTGGAGAGTTCCTTTTCGCGTACAGATCGTAGATGCTTGAACTAGCACCCTAAAACAAGTGTCAGAGCTCCTGAACTAGAGCACAATGAGGCAGATGTCCTCAAAGGTCTTCAGAAGAAGAGAAGACTGCCTGTCCACATCTGTCTGATCCAACAGGCAGAGGTAATATCCCTCTGGAGAACCTCAGATTAAAATATTGCTTGACCTTTGGGGCTTTTCGGATCCCTTTGCAGGAGTGTTTTGGTACAATCTCTGTTTGGCTTAAGGAGAGCAGAGTGTCTTTGCACAGGTGGCCTGCCTGAAAAGGCTGTTCCTGCTACCGTCACTCTATCTACCTTGAAATACTGTTAAAATCCAGAAGTTACCTGTGGGAGGGGGAAGGAAGGCTCCTCTTTAGAGGAATGTAATTACAACTAAGGCAATGTGTGTACAAGGTTCCCAAAATCCAGACTGCTTCACAAGCTGCTCATGGGTTTGTTTCTTTTTTTTTTCCAAACTAGGAAGACTGCTTTGCCCTTTGATTTTACATTGCACCTTGTGTAATGGAGCCAGGAATCCTACAGGGACATCCACAACAGGTAAGTGATGAAGTCCTGAACCTGAACTTTCACAGAAGTCTTCAGTTCACTTTTAACAGATTTCCAGTTTTTAGGAACATGCTAAAACTTTAAATAGAAAATAAATATGCTTTCCGGGTGTTCTGTTCTTAGAGGGAAAAAAAAGAGACTAAATCTAGAAAAATGACAGTCACTTGTTCTTAGAATAAAACTCCTCACAACAAAAGCTGAAGGGGGCCTATCCAAGGAGGCTGGTTACACTGTGTGTGATAAACTGCATCTTTTCATACTTTGCTTTTTTTCTTTTAGGCTAACATCACTCATCTGGCCTTAGCCATCCTGCTCTTCAAAAGTCAGTGCGTTTATTCCTGAGCAGAGGGACTTCAGTGAAGTTCATGAAAAAGAAACTAATAGAGTGGCTGGAGCTTCTTGGATCACTGAATCAAATCTGTTCTTGCAAGCTGTGCAGGAAAAAGACTGGCAGCTCAAGACTTACAAAGACGATGAATACATTTTGCCACAACACATCAACCACTGACATTTTTCCCATGCGTTTATCGGTGGGGAAGTTGCACAAAATCTTGGGTTTTGTCAGTCTTATTAAACCATCTAACAAAGAAGATCAGTTGTTAGCAATGCAAATGGGCTCTGAAATACTCCATCTCTTTCTCCAGCCGTTGCAATATTGTAAATTCGTGCAGAACATTTTCTCCTGCAGAATTTCATATATATATATATATATT
>NW_010411080.1:0-21180 GCF_000710305.1 Buceros rhinoceros silvestris | reverse complement strand
TTACCTCGGCCAAACCGGTGACAGAGGGCAACACTGGAATCCCACTGGAATCTCTGAACCCATGTTGATTAACGTATTCTTAAATACTCTAGAAAGGAAGTTGAGTAAGCAGGAGTAAATAGTTTGCTGTTAAAAAATATGGGAGCATAGTATAAAAAAGGACCAACTGTGTGTAATTATAAAGGGACAAAAAAACCACTGAGGGGTTAATAAAATGGCTCATGAAAATAATAGTATATAATGTGAAGTAATAGAAGGAAAATATTTGAACTTTATATATGCAGTGATGAGTTCTCAGCTGATGATTATTATTCAGGAATGAGATTAGGGAACTGCAGCAGCTAAAGCTATCCACATTACAACAAATGTTTTCTAAGAAAGCAGCATTTCAGCGTTCAAAAAAAGCAAGCAATGTCAAAAAGAGGAGAATACAGGAAAAGTCATTCTGCCACTTTCTAAAACTATGGCATCCCCTTCTTTTGAAAACTGTGCACAGTGCTCTGGTGCACCTTCTCAAAAGGCATTGAGTGGACCTGCACAGCAAGGTGGGAAAAGGGTACAACAGCATTTAGGGCTTGATTGGGCATTTGGACTTGCATGTTGTGGCTGCATTCATAGACTAGCAAACCTCTGCCAGCAAGGTGAATGTCTGTGGGAGAGGATACTTCTTTTGGCTCAAATGTCCAGTCCACTTGCAGATCTGTGGGGGACAGAGAAGCCCCTGTATGAGTCAGAACACCTGCCTGGAACTGGTGTCAGACAATGGGTCTGAATGAGTGTCCCAGCACTTGTTTGCTGGTTTCTGTCTGAGTTCCTCCAACTCTTCAGGGTTCATTCAGAGTATTGGTGATGATTTTCTCATGTCCCTATGACAGGTGATCATAATTTGATAACGGAAAACAAGCTTTATGAATGATATAGGTGTCACGCTGCCTAGTCAGTGATACATCTCAACCTCTCAGCCATCTTCTCCCAGTTATGTTTTTCATGCTTTTAAGTGCTGCCCTAGATGACAGCGGAACTAGTCTGACACTTGCTCAGCAGCAGTTAACAACAGACTAAAAATGCTTTTCTAACCCTGTTTATAACTAGTTGCAGTAAGATTCATATTTTTCTTGTAAATTGGAGCTCTCTCTTTCTTCTAAAACATGTATTCACACAGCTAAGCAGAATAATTTTCATTCTTCATGTAGAAATTATTTTGAGGTTTGGAAAGGTCAAACAGCTCATGGAATGTACTATTTTTACAGATTAATTGGAAAAAAAAATTATATATATAAAACTTGGAAATTCACAAAAAGAAAATCCTCAGTCTGTGAAGAACCTGCCCATGGGAAGGAGTTAGATAAGGGACAAAGGAGAAATACATTTCCTGTCCTCAGCCATTTATGTCTTTCCTAAGCAAGAAAGAGGCGTAGAATAATATAGACTATGAGAGCAGTAAAAAACACAGTGAGGATCCTTGGGCTAAGAGAGATAATCAAAGGAACTAAATTACTAAGGCCTAGCTAGGTATCACTTAGTAACTGATAGTGGAGGCTCCCTTTACCTCCTGCATCTGTGAAATGAACTGGTTTAATATACCATGCTTCAGTTTTTAAAAATTTGGATTTTGATCATTTCCTCTGTTAGGTTGAATCTGATGGGGAAAATACATTTTTATTTGCAAGCAAAAAAGCATTAGTTGATCATAAAGCATGGGGTACTCTGTAGATGTGGGAGATGGTCATGCTAATGCCTTTGACTGACTCCTAGCACCTGTAAGATGGTAGACATTACTCCAGGAGGGAGTGGGATTTTTCAGACATGTATAATACTATTTACTACAGTCATTACAATACAGTAAGAGCTGATAGTGTCTAATCTTTCCTATACCCTTCTTGCTAATCATTATCCACCAGAGGGAGCTGCTCTAAAAATATTAAAAAGATACTTTTTGAATTTTGGCTTCAAGATACAATTCTTCCTCATCTTCACCCTGAAGGAATAGAGATGTTTTAGAAGTATGTGTACTGAAGTGAAAGATCAATCTTAATACATGCAGTATGCCTTTTTATAACCATGTGTCACGCTTTTATCCTTTTTATAAACAACTTCCAATCCTAGGGTTCATGAGAAAAGCTAATGCGTAAAGCTCCATGCCAGTCTGAGGGCATAATTATTAAGATACGATATTAATGGAAATGACTTCTGTCAGTAAGATGGACTAAGCTTGCTTCTGAAGCCTATCTGGTCTTTACCAGTTTTATACTTCAGATGCTCCCTTAGGCATATCAGTGCACTGGCACATTGTTACTGAATTAAAGGAATGTAAATTCTATCAATAAAAGTATTCCTATAAATACAGTAATTTAAAAAATTCAAACTTGTTCAAAATTTGTCGAGCCAGTGACTTTTGAACACTAAATATTTTCTAAATGCTAGATTGGACCGTGTAAAAGTGGTTGAATTTTTCACTGTTGGTCTAATTCAATTTCTTATTTTACTGGTGTGCTAAATTCTTTTTGCTTTTCTTTGTTTCCCAGTGCTCTAAAAGTATCCATCCAGGTTGTGGATAAATTTTATTATACTTAGTTATAATTAAAGCTTACTTATAGGAGTAATCCTGTCAATCTTGAAAATTAGATACATGTATCATCATACATTAAACTGTTCGTATCTACACCAAGTATTTCCCAAATCAACACTTTCAACAGCAAATTACATCACAATTTAGGTCAAGTCTGCAATTTTTAAATTCCAACTATTTATCTTGGTCATCCTTCAGGTTATTTTGCCAAATAGGAGTAAATGAAGAGGTGGTTTTAAGAATTGGCTGTTGGTTTTTCTTGATTTTCCATTGAGAGCAAACACAAACATGTTTAAGGTATTTTAAGATCAGCTTTTACTCCGTATTGGCAGTAGACTGCACATAGGCAGATAGGAATGGCCCTTAGAAAATATTCCTATCTATATAAATTTTAAATTTCCATGTATGTAAAACAAAAAAGGAGCAACTGGACACATTCTTTACAGTATCTTTGTGTCTTTGCACAAAGAAATATAATTGTCTCCCTCTAGAGCATTCTGAGAAACAACAAAAACAAAAATTCTTTGAGAGAAATACCTTAACAGCCAAGGACTAAATTTCTTTACTGGAATGCTAAAGCTGTAGTAGCTAGTTATATAAGGTTATACAAAATGGTAATATACCCTAAATGTTCAGATGCTTTGTTATCTACAGAAAATCAATATTTTTTGCAAGCAGCTGCTGAGTCTGATCAATCATTGATCCATATTCTGCTATTCTGCTCCTTTTTTTTTTGACAAAGAACGTCTTTTGCATCAGGAGTAGGCAGATTAAATTAAATTTATTGAAATTAAGTTTGAGGCACATTTGTGAATTGACTTGCTAGTTGCATTCTTTTGAAAAGCTACAGGTAGCTGCAGCAAGATGCATTTACAACTTCCAATAAGCTTAAATTTAAATGATCAGCAGCATGCCTGAGGCTGTGATGAAAAACTAGGGCAGACTCGCTGCCTTAGGAGCCAATAAAGGCAAGTTTGCTACACGCTACAGCTACTGGCAAGGGAGAGCATCCATTCAGCACCTGCTATATTTCAAGCTCCATTGAGCTTCTTCTGGACAGCTCATCTCAGAGCCCTAAAGGAAAGTTTAAATTTGAGTGAAGTCCAAAGAAAAATCAAACAAATGTTTTGTGCCTTGAAGCACTAGAAAGAATTTTCATATATTGCATAAGTCGTAACTAACATAGATTTGTATATGCTTTACATAATTTTATAGGCTAGTCTTCTCTTTAGCTGACAAAGCGAATGCCAGTAAGCCTGACATCACAGCTTTTTTTACTGTTCTGGCAGTAGAAAAAGGCACTTTGGATACACTGTGATATGATGTGATGCGATGTGATCTTTCCTGTAAGTACTCTTAGCAGCCACAGTTCCCAAGAGTCCCTATCAGGTCTTAACACAGAAATTTATAATAGGAAATTTATAATAAGGGAGAGTTATTATTACTTCTGCTATTGTTGTAATTCCCTCTTTAATTTCTTTTCTGCTTCAATTCATTGTGTATAAATTCTTGGTATGGCTCCCACATTGGGAAAGAGCATCAAAGCTCTGAAGTTCAAAATGTATTAATGTAGGTGACTCATTAGATTCCCCCATCATCACGGCTTGCTTAAATTGGGACTGGTTGTCCCAGCTTCACACCAGATTATCAGCAAAGTATTTCATTGCTGCCTTAGGCTTTTTTACCAAGAATTATCCTTAAATTTAATTTCAACATTATCAGCTCATGACATGGTATTTTTCCAGACAGAAATGTCACGTTTAAGACACAAACTGTTTTTAAAAATACTATTACAATTAATATTATTAGGATTCCTGCCCTTTTCTATATTCAACAGCATAGATAAAACTTCACAAATATAAACTTTTTTTTTTCATTCCAACTGATCAAACTTGAAGGGCTGCTGAGGTACTTACTGCAGAAAGGTGTGTAAGTAAAAGGAAATTTCACTTTTCAATTAATTTATTTTTCATAGAAATAACTTTTTCTGAAGTGTGATTAGAGCTGAAGAAAGAAAAAGAATTGCAAGGTACTAAAAATTCCTGGAAAGCAGCTTCCTAGTAACTATGGAGGAAGGATTTTAAAAGCCTCCTCCAAATTCGGAGTTTCTGTCCAAAGGGTCTGTCTGCTACTTCAGATTTGAGAGAAATGAAAGACACTGAGGACATTGAAATACTAAAGGAAGTAAAGTTATTTTCTTTTTCCCAGCATGAAGAAAACATATAGATGCTTCATAGAGATATAAAGGTGAAAAGGAATATTCTGAGTCTGAGGCTATTTAGTCAATATAATCTCCAAGGGAAATTACAAAGTGATTAACAACATGAAGCAGTTCCAAGGCATACAGCCAGGGATTTTTCTCCTCTAGTAAGCAAGACATGTAAAGAAGCTATTGCAACAGTATTATTCAAAGTTTTATTGAATACGGGTATTACTGGAGCATTTGGCCTGACCTCTATAGTAACTTGTCTTTATCTTTTGCCAAGATACCCTGTACTGTATCCAGTAATATTCCTGGATAAAGCATGTCTTCCAGAAAAGCAGTGAGTCCACCCATCCTACTAATAAGGCATTGTAAAAGTTAATCCCACTTACTGTTGAAATTGCAGACATTTTCTCATATGAATTTGTGTGATTTTAGACTTTCAGTGCCTGTTCCTTAATCTTGTCTTTTTAAAGCATCATGCAGTGCTTTCTTCCTTTGAAGGTACTTGGACTCTGCTTGAGTTACAACTCAAGGTAAGGTCAGGGTGGGCAGAGGAGAAAAAAGCAGTTTGCAAGGTCTTTCACCATAAGAAGTTACTTTGCCATGTCCATCAGAAAGATGCTTCTAATTATCCACCAATAATACATTTGACTTGCTAATACTTAAATCTTCTAACTTCCTTCAGGCTCATTCTACCATGCAATTTCCACAATGCCTTTAACTTCCATTATCGGATCTCTACATTCCGTAAGTTATAAGTTTATTTTATCTTCTACATTCTTCTTGCTGTTTAATTATACTGTTAAGGACTGTTCTCACATTGCCCTGACTAGGATGCACTTCTGGTTGTAATTCTCATCTCAGTAATGGAATTTTTACCACACGATTCTTGTCTTCTAGCAGCCACCTTATTTTTAAAGATTTTCCAAATTTGTTAGAAATCTTTCTGTTTGAATATTGTTTTCTAACCTGTTTTGCTTATGCTGGCCTTAATTTGGGGGAAGATCACTCCTTTGGAAATGTATGTATTAACTCAATTCTCAGTGGCTGGAACTGTGTTCCTTTTCCTTATAGAGAAATTGGTGGGCAGCTCCATTATTACCGTTGGCCTGCATGTTCTGTTCTGAAACAGTGTCCAGGTCTGTTATTAATTAATCTTTATTCAACATAATGACATCCAAATTAAATTAGAATTGCAATTATAAGCAGTATCTTTTGAGCCTAGAAGTTATCCTCTTCATTCAGCATTGCTGTTCTTCAGTATCCTATGCACTTTAATTGACTGTATTGCCCAAAATTCAGATTTTCTTTATGCAAGTTAGAAAAATACTTAAGAATGACCTTGGCTTGGTAATATTCTTTTAAATAACTTTTTTCAAATATTTATATGATCTTTTTTAATTACCACAGTTTCTTAAATATGGGATTTTAAAAATTTCTTTATTTCAGTGATTCACATGCATTAAGGTTCTGATTTACCTGATTTAGTTACAGATTTGTCTACTATAGAGCGACTCCCACTATCTTTTCTTTCTCCCCCCCCCCCCCCTTTTTTTAATATATATTTTACTGTTTTTATCTTGTTAAGCAGCTTATTGGTGACTTTTAACTTAGCAATCATCTGACTTGTTCTGCCAGGTTCCAGGCAACTCCTTTGCACTTCTCATGAGTCATAACAATTCTTTTCCTTAGCAAAACAACTGGCATTAGTTACATAAGCATTTTTATATTCCTTGTCAGTTCAGTTGAACTTGTTTGCAATATGCTGAGTAGGAGTTTGCATGACAGTTGTCATCTCAGCACCCTTTTCTCCCTGTTGCTAATGCAACAGCCTCCTTCATGTCCAGCTAGTCTCTGAGATCATTAGCTCAATATCATCAGCAACGGAGATGCAGCCTGTTCTCACTGTCTGTCTTCCTCCCTTATGGGATGCTGTACTCTCTTTTGCAAAACCAAATCTACCATTTTGCGCTAGCTATGAAGATAGTGGTATGTCTGCAGCACTTGCAAACTGTGCTGCAAGAACAGCTCTAGAACTTCAGTATCCTGAAATCTTCTAAGATTAAAGTAGGTCTCTGATGGCAAAGCATGTCATTAGAGGTGGGTTATAATTTTATAATTCCATGCAATTTACAGTTGCATGTTTACTTTTGCTCCAGGCAAAGGAATATCTTATACTTAATACTGAGAGCCTTCACTCTCACCTTAGCTGTAGTAATGCTTCCAGCTCTTTTTCTCTAGTTTCTGAAATACAGTGTAAGCAGATACATCTGTTAACTGAAGGGCTTACAAATTAGAAGGGTACATTTTAGCTCAAACAGTACTCCTCAAGAATGATTCCTGCTTCAGAGCTTACTTAACCTCTAACACTAAGACAAATGGTGATTCACTACTAACTTGCAATGTGTATTTCAATAGCTAGTTTTCCCTTGTGTTTAAATGAATGCTTTAAATGAATGGAAGTGAATCGAGTATGATAGGCCAACAGCTATCTATGAAAATGTACTCTGTTAGTATTCTATATCTACCCCTGAATAGGAAGTACTCCTTCCAAAATGAGTACAGGATGTGCATGGCAGTTGCACATACAACCTAAAATTTGATAGTCCCCCTAATTGCTAATATACTGAATGGCTCTCATACATACAAATGAACACTTAATGCATTTTTGCAGCTCATTTGCCTTTATAAGTATTTTTAAAGGGCACAGCCCTGAAAATTATAGCTCCAGAAATTTGCAGAAGTGACATCCTTTTACCACTTCTAAATGAGGAAGAAATTTCATTCTTAGTGTATTGTTTACCAGTGAAGACACTGCAGAAACGTTCAAGGATGCTGTTAATTCTTTACATCAGCCAGGCAAAACTCAGTCAGCATCAAAGGAATCTTCTGCAGCCATAACTAGGAGCTGAAACCTGAGCTCCTCAACTCAAAGATTTCTCTTTGCTTACTTTAGGACAAGAAACAACCCATTGTAATTAGACACACGCAAGCTTTTCTGATAACATGATTTTTGGAATGTTTCAAAGTAAAGGTTCACAAACCCATAAAATTGTACTGTGACATGCAACAGCAAGAAGGCCTTTCTCTCCAACATAGAACTCTTAATTGGTTTGGAAAATGTCATCCTATGCCTGCACCAAATAGGCCGGACTGTCTGTGACACCCAGTTGTTCATCCAGAATAGCAAATTGGCATTTGAACTCTGTTTCCACAAACTCACAAGCAAAGTACTAAACTGGTAGGGTGTTTTCTTTTGGATACACTCTGTGTGACAAGAAGATACATATTAGGAAGCACCCATTCTTCCTCCATCTAGGAATAATCTAGCCTGAAAGGACATCGGGAGAAGCATCAGGCTTCACTCACAACTTCAGTTTTGATGCTTTTTTTTTTTTAAATGAAAGAGCAGTACATAGCTAGTACAAAATATCCTCGAATTGCTCCTATTTTATATAATTATTTTTTACTCATTATATTGTAATGTGTAGCTGAGCATTAATATCCATAATACTTAAAAATAATAATTTTAAAGAGCAGAACAGCTTTCAGTTTTGGAAATGAAATTAAGGCTTCACTAAAAGCTGGTGTATATGGTGTTTTGTATTTTAAAAAATGCTTGTGAACAGGGAAGAATAGTCTTTACTTTATGAAGCTAATTTTGGAGTGATACTTTAACAAAGGCGTGATTTATGCACTTCATCTCAGCTAAGATACTTTATACTGAATGGTACTTTTCATTGGCATATAGAAGTATTTATCTAAAATCAAAGATGCTGACTGTCCCCGAGACACTTGGTTATAGTCTGAAGTCTTTGTGGAATGCCTTTCTTTGTATTATTTCCTTTCTGAAATGGGAATTTCTCTCTTGCTTTGGTATACCTACTTTCAGCAGCAATGAAACTTAATGACTGTCACTCTACATAAACAACTAGCTGTTTCAGTAAATGAAATGGACTTGTGAAACACTTCTTCAATTGCAGTGAGGTCTAAGAAATCACTGTTATGTAAAGTATGCAGGAACAAAGCATTCCTGTAGGAAGCTGCATGCTCTCAGGTTTCTAGTTCCCTCTCAGCAATAAGTTCATGCTTTTGGCTCCACCATGGAGCTACCAATTGTAACTGCAACTGCACTATTCACACTGATCATACTACTTGAATCTTAAACACCTTTATATTAAGATCTCTAGCCTATTTGTAGTATAATGTCAGACACTCATAAGACATTTTAAAAGCACTTGATGTTTTATTGAGAAATAGTTGGAGTAGAAAGATTACTAAGCTATCAATGGTAATAATTATAGTTTGGAAGTTAATGCATTTTTGAGACTTTATTTAGAAATACAAACATAATGAAAGAAATTATTTTAAGTTCTCAGTGAATAAGCTGTTTTAGAACTTTCCTATTCATCAAAGTCTAACTTTCTGAAGTTCTTTAACCTCATCATTTTCCTATCTTTATGAACTCCCTTCAGTCATAAAAATGTGCTTTCTTACTGAACTATCTTGGTACATATCTCAAAACTGCAGAATTTTGGTCTGCTTTGGTGAAGCTTTTCAATGTTGTTTCCACCTTGAAAACTCTTATATACCATTTATTTCATGTTTCTTACTGTGTCATTTCCATGTTAGCCTCAGCTTTTAAATTATTCCAGAAAGGGGACAACTCCTTCCTCACTCACCTGTAAGAAAAAAACTTTTAAAAAATAATCTCAATGCAGCTTGAAATATAACAAAAAGATCACAAACGCTGACATGTCACATAGTACTCATCTCCTAGTATTCCATCAAGTAAGGACATAGCACAGCTCACATTGTTAAATTCACTGTGTTTTGGGCACAGGTAGTTAAAACAGCAGTCATGAGTTTTAGGAAACATTTTGTGTGTATTGGGAAGATTTATCAATCCTTCTATCTGACAAAGATTTCTGTGTGAATGACTAACAAAGCCTGCCTAATCTCACCATATTGTGAAATAGATCGTTCTGTTACAAAATATTGACAACTTATTAATGAGTCTCTTTATGAATTTTGATTTTTCAGAATTTTAAGCATTCTGCGACTGTGCCACATTAATAAATAAAATAAACGCATGCAAAGTCTAATTCAGGCACCCTCTTTATAAAGTAGGCTCTCTGACACATACGTTTCTGAAACTGATTGGCATGTAAAATTCTGCTGAACTTCTGTGGAGCTTTATACCTGCAAAATACCCGGCATTCCAGCTGGGAAAAAAACCAACATCTGAGATCTTGTCAAGAAGGGAACTTCATGGGGTCGATTCCCCCCAGAAGCAGAATTTTCATGGGTTTGAGTTTATCTTGATGTATACTGAGGAACTTTGACATTTTTCAACTTATCGTCAACGTCTTTATTCAGTCACAATGACCAAAAATACTCAAGCTCATTACCAAGCTTGCTACCTTCAAAAATGAACAAACAAACAAACAATCTTAAAATCTATTTTGTCTTCCATTTTTGGACCTTTGCTCTGAATCAGCTGGGGAAGAAATAGTAAGCTTATGTGACTCTACATAGTAGGTGACCCAATGCAGAGAAGCAACTTTACTGCTTCCCTTAAAAGGTACTCTAACCTTGTTCCAGTTTGGTTTCAGTAAGGTTTCAGTTGGGCAGAAACAATATTTCTCTTTCTATACTTCACCTGCTTCATCTTCTGTTCTTTTAGCAGCTGACTTGTCAAAGAGGCTAAGTTATCAGCAGTTTGAATTGTAAGCATTTTCAAAAGGATCCAGTTTTGAAATACTAGTTCTTAAAAGAAGTAGACAATCAAAAACTAAAGTAAGACAATGTTCCCGGGCTTTGAGTAGGAGGGGAATAGACAATTTTGAGAGTTTCAGACTTCTTCATTAACACATTAACATTCACTAAGAAAAGAGGGAGGAGTAGCATTAGTCAAGCTAGCCCTTCAAGCTGAAAGGGACCCCTGGATCTATCAAGTGAGGTATCTGCTACTACTTCACATAGCCACAATACATTTTCCTAATCAAAGTCACCAAGATCCTTCTGAAACAAATTAAGTTGCTCTCTCCTGATGGAATTTTAGTTTACTAGCTAAAATTTCATTCCAAATTTTCACAACTTTTTTTTTTTCCCTGCACATTTTATATATATCTTGTCCCAAACTATATTCAACTCAGTTTCACTTTTATTATTCTAGCTCTCAGGGTCATCTACCTCTTCCTATATGACATTCTAATCTTCTGCTTACTGCTAATGACTCTCAAAATGTCATTAGCATATATATACTTTTGTGCCAAGATTGCTAACATAATATTCAATAGCATTTTTCCCCAAGACTGATGATTGACCAGCTTCTTCAAAAGCTGGATTTTACACAGTAAAGATTTTTTTTTTAAAAAAGGAACATATATCTAAATAATAATCTGAAATAGTGTATAGTCTCTAAAGACATAAGCATATTTCTCAGTCAACTTGATTGAGTACAGTCAGAAGTTCAAGAATGGAGCTGAAAGAAAAACAAAACACCAAATAACTCATGCCAGTAATGAAAAGTGCTTCTAAATACAGGTCAATATGCAGATGGCATCCCTTTTCTTTCATAACAATATTTCACAGGAGATGTGGGTTAACTTTTTTCTCTCTACAGAACCTAGAGAAACCAGAGAAAATTTTTCAGACTGAAATTTGAATTAGCTTGTGCTAGGAATAATGTTTTGACTGACTCAAAGCTGACCAAGGGCTGATATAATGCTGTGTAATTAATCACAAAAACTAGGTGAGCTTGCCTGAGGCCGTTTCCCTTCTTGAGAATTTTTTCCCATTCTCTTCTGCACTGACAAAATAAACCTGTTGCCAAATGGATAGGTGCAGTCTTTCTGAAAATTAAATAGTATAGTTGTGCCTCTATAACTATATTTATGCAATTATGTTTTCTAAACCTACCATGAAAACCACTCATAGCAGTTAAAGCATGTTTTCTACATGCTGCCTGTGAGCACCTCTTCCAAAACTTATTTCCTTGCTATGATTTTAGGATACTTTTAAAGAGGCCGTTCAAACAAGTGTGCTTAAGCAGCTTTTTAAATGCAGATGCAAAAACATGGTCAACAACTGTGTATTAAAAGCTGTTGGAACTCCCAAATAAGCAAGGGCTATTGCAAAATACAGAAGAATCTTTATCATAAAAGTATGGGGGTGTTGGTTGCAAAGCTAATTTTAGTTCATCATGAAGGCAGTTGCAATGACTTAAGTCAGCAATTAATTACATGATAACAGATATGGTTGACTCACGCACCATGGCAGTTCCATCTGCACTCAGAACCAGACATAAGCAGCGCTCAGAAAACTCTTTAAACATTGTGGGTTTTTTCCCCACCTTTTCATCAATAAAATTTGTGCCTCTGCAAGATATAAGAGTATGTGTCATTGTTATTCATGGAAACTGTCAGGCTTTTTAACTCTGCTGAGAAACATGAAGAGTGAATGACAGATGGGGACTGCTATCTTGGCAAGGAAGTTCTCTGTTAGAAGAATGCCATGGTATGAGACCTGAAAGAAAGAAGAGATGACAATTTAACTTGTTCTTATACGTAAACGTCATCTGTAAAGAGGCATTTCATTGTGAAGTAGCCTGAGATGCCACGATATTTAGTCATATATATATATAGGCTGATACTGTCTTTAGTCTTACCCTTAGATGGTAAATGGTCTTGAAAAGCTTGAAACATACAAATTAGGCTTACTACCACTAATGCGAACTGCTCTAGTGGCTTCCCAAAGGTTTGAAAGCATTTAACTCACGTGTGATATCTTGAGAACATGAACTTGAAGATTTCAGAAGAAAATTCAGAATCCCTACCTCTTGCTGAGTTCAAACTGTGCTGATTCTTTATCTTGTGAAGTGCTTTCTATGATACGTTTTCACATGCCTATTATAGGTTCTTCAGGTCAGGAACATGGACTGGATTAATTAGCTCCAATGTTATAAATCTAAGTTCATGATGTGCCAGTATCCTCAATGCAAGAGCATATAAAGCATGGGAAGGACCTAAGTGTAAAACACTGCCCAACTAAAGCTGTATGTGGGAACACAGGTGGGCAGGAGAAGGAAGCTGATGGCCTTTCTGATGATCAAAAGGAAAAATCATAAAAGAAAATCCATTTTGGCCTAAACAAAATCCCTCATATACATTGAAATGTAGCAGTTCCTTTGAACTTCGTTTAAAAAGATCTTAGGGGGTTTTGCTGTTTCAGATTTTAAAAGTTTCCTTACTTTTTTTTAGATTTGGGGAGTTTTGTTTATTTGTTTGTTTGTTTTTTAGTTTTTAACCACGCGATTTGCTTCCACATTAATTCAAATTCTGATTTTTTTTTCATTGATTAGCATCTATAATTACAGCAGAAAGCTTCTTCCTAATTGTTTTGTCTCTCCTCTAGTATATATAAAATTGTGGATGCATTTACTTGGAAAAAGTTCTAGAGAAATTTAGGTTCTCTTAGAAATCTAGGGATTTACTACTTGACAGACTTCATTAATCACTTCATAAAGAGCTCTTAACATTAGCTATTCTTAAATTTATCATTAGCTTCAGGATGAAAGTTTTTTGAATATCCATTTAACTCTATTCTTAGCTTTTTTTATCCTTGAACATGGAATGATCCTCTTGGTATTGTATTAAGGGACTAAAATTAGCTCCCCAAGGCGTGGAAGGCCTCTATATACTAATTATTAAAAAATGTTTCCTCTAAATAATGAGGGTGGAAGAATTCTAAGTTACGTTTGGTAAGATTGGGCATTACCATGGAACAACATTTCTGTTTGAGAATGTTAGCTTTTTCTAAAAAAGAGGTTTGTCAAACCACACGAACGAGTACTGTCTCATTGCCTGTAGCCTGATTCCCCTGTCATTGACTCCTCATTGCTGTAGCTACAGTGCAGCTGTTCTTGTTCTCACGTTAAGGAAACACTTCAAGCCAGATATATGCGTTCAAGACCTCTAAGGCTGAAGTGAAAGAACAGGACAGAATTCATATTACAGCAGAGGATGTTACTGGTTTTCCCCACATACATTTCAGTGTTGTCCAAGGACCATCAGCTCTCAAGTTACTGCAGTTCCAGCACCTGGTGCTGCTTCTGACAAGCTGGAGACAAAGCAAGATTTAGAAACATACAGTAGGCTGGGTATTTTGAAACAGTCAATTCATGAATATTTTAACACCAGAAACAGCAAGCTCTCGTGAATAAAGGGATAAATATATGCTTGTGGAGATGTCCACACTTTTGTTAAAATTGTCCCTGCCCTCAGTTTCCTGAGAGTTATTATCTCGTCTTTTATTCAGGTTATGGGGAGGTAAAAAATACCAAACCAAATGAAAAAAGCCCTCAGCTTCTTCATATTCAGGGTCACTTAGATTGACATAACATTTTTACACATCTGAGAGCCATTAATATTTTATTTCTCATCTTTGTGCTAATATGAAACTCTATGATGTTATAGGTTTAAGATCAATTTTCAATACACTTTTGATGAAACTCTTTTTTGTTAGTTTTGCCTTTATTTCCTTCATAATATTCAGTGATGTCTGTATTTCTTATGTTTGATCCTATAATATATTCTGAGTCTTACTACTGTTGAATATCCTATGAGCCTGAAGGAAGTCTGAGACTGAAAAGACAACTTGTGATGTCCGATTTGAAACAGCCAAAAAAATCTTCTAGTTCTCACTATGGCTATTTTGAACCGTAGACAGCAACTTCCATAGAAAATACTAAATATCTGGTTAGTAAGACTGTCCATCAACCTGATCTTAACTTTTTATTATTTAATACGCATTTTTCTAAGTGGCATTGTAGTCCTTTATGTTTTAGCTTTGGCTGGCTTATCTCTAGTCTTAAATATCTGCATGCGAAATGTCAAATATATTAAATACCAAAAACAAGAAAAATCTTTTACTAATGCCCCTTAATAAAAATAATTTTTAATATAAAGTATTTACCTTGAGCCTTGTTTCTGTCAGCATTTATTTTCTTGCTTGAGTACGGTAGAATCAATATTGCAAATTGCATTCACACAGTTCATCAGAAGGCACTGGATTTGGTGATTATAATTTTAAATAAAATTACATTTTCTCCTTGATGGAGCAATACGCAGTCATTAGAATCCAGGTTATGTAATTGCTGGGTTGCACCCCAGAATGTATAAAATCATTATTTTGCCTTCTATGGCATCTGTGATGCCATTCTACAGTACACAATGGAATTCAGTGCAGTCATGTGGCATAAACGTGCTGTTTCTTACTCGCTTCTTGTTTTTATATGAATTTATACTAGAAATTTGCACTGATGGAACTGGAGCTGTCAGCATTATGATCTTCATTGAAATTCTCTTTGACAGTTTCTTCATCTTCAAGTCTGAAGAAAGTATTTACAAAGCATTTGTTGTTCTAGGTATGCTTCGTAGACGCTAATAATCAACTGTTGGTGAGTTAGGGAAATGATACACGTCGCTAGCAAACCAACATTTTAGATCACTTACTTTTCAAGCTGATACCTTAATCTCTGACACAACGAGGAGAGGAAAAGGTGTAGGCCATTACAGTGTTTGGGGTGACAAGAAGTCTCTGTGCAAGCCACTAGAGTGGCTTTCTTCGAACAACAAAGGATGTACAATGTACCCTAGGGAATGACAGGAAGGTATGGTGAGAGTTTGGGGCATGTGGTGCTCAACTGGCTGGAAGTGAATGGGAGGGATACAACCTGGTGCCATCGCATACATTCTTTGTTTTAATATGGTTAACCGAAATAAATAATTACCGGAGCTGGACCTGGGCTTAGGCTTGGAAAGAACTCTTTGGAGCAAACAAACAAACAAACAAACAAAACCCAAAACCCAAAAAAAACCTGGAGGCAAATGAGCAACTAAGTAACACAGAGCTCCCTCTAGCCCATTCTCCTCTCATATATATCAGCATAGATGTCTCCAGAGTTTGTTGGTGATGCCTCTCATGAGAAAACAGAACTGAAGGGGACATCTGCTTTTGATTTATTCTGCACCTTCTACAAATTTGGTGAGGTGAGACTTTCAATCTTGTTAAGGAAGCTTTGCAGAATGTACTGTTTTATTTCCAGGAATATAATGTTATGTTACATCCAACCTGGCTCAGGTTGTGTAATGAGACAAAACAAACTCTCAAACTTTAAAAGAGTAATGTCAATGTGAGGCCTTACTAGATACTTGGAAAATATTTAGCGGGCTTTATGAAATGGGCCAGAGAGAAGACCTAAAAGGAGGGTTGCTCTTCAATAAAGCTGAATGCTTTTCCCAGCTAACACAGAGCTGAGTTTGTTCTGTTCTTGTAAAGCTAATATATTCCTTCTGTTTGTTGAAAAAGATGATCTACAAGAAGATAACTTTTTCAAACCAACTTCCTGCAAATGCCATGTTTCCTGCACCATATTTAGGTCCAAATTACTCTGGATTTTTGTGAAAGGAAGAACGAGCAAGTATTTTTCCTGACATCAGTGTTTTATGATTACTGAGCTATTTAAAATATTTGACATTGTACTGATTTTCTCTCTCAAAATAAACTTTTCTGATTACCCTTACATTTCAGTGATTTCTTTTGTGCAGTAGTGAATCTGCAGCTTGTGAGGTAACTGGCAAAAAAGTCTGATCCATCAGCATTTTTGTTTGCTTTCTTGAGTTTGTAGTGGCACAGAAACAATGAAGAAGCAATCATCCATCATCCAGCTAGTCAAACAGAATACAGATTTGAAAGCGGAAATAATGCGCGGCATTAGCTTTGCTCATTTAAGTTCTAGAAGACTTTTACTGGAGCAATAGTATTCCTTGGAATTTAAACAAAATTTTATAATTCTGGAGTAGGAATGACATTGTTTTCTAAATGCCAAAGATTTTGGGGAGTCTCCTCCAAAAACCTTTTCATGTGATTTAGCTCTTTTCACAGCTATTAAGCTTTTTATTTAAGGTAATGGAATTTTACATGTACTATGACTAGAAAATCTCCACCAGCTAAAAAGAAATCTTCAGATTTATAACTACTTCAGTTTTAATAGATGTTTGTAATATACATCTCAAGCAAATTTTCTGACTCTATGCAATATTGCCAAATCTAATAACTTAAAAAAGACAGGATCAAAAAATATTGATAAAAGGAACTTGAGTTTCTCTATGGGGATTGAATGTCTGTATTTCCTATATGAGTAGGAGGGCTCCTAGCTTTCACTTTCAGCTGAAATTCTCCGCTAACTTTGAGAACAAAAGATTGATTCTAAGAAAAACCCAACAAATTAGATTTACAGAAAACGTTTCCACAGTTAGCAGCAGTACAAATATGAGATGATGACTTTGAAACTTGATGACAAAACTTAGAAAAGGAAGGTCAATAAAAACCTTTAACATGTATTGTTATTTATAACCAGAGTGTATGTATAAATGAGCATTTCAGTTTTGGAGGTGAAACTTTTCTCTGCAGAATACATTGCAAATACATGTTCTCTGTGGGAGTTTGGAGGATCTTGGATTTTGAACTTTTGTAAAAGACTACTTTTTTATCACATCGAATTTCCATTTCTATTTCTAGTATGTTACTGTCATGCCTTTCACTTGAGGTTTTGGTCAGTCTTAAGACAAGAGATATAGAGAGATAGTGTGAGGTGCTGTGAGGGTCCCTTGGATGTCTGAGGATAAAAACCAGCCATGACTAAAGCATGTCAGTCCCCTAAAATATCAGAATCCCCAATTGTTTGCAACTCCTTTTCAGGGATGGATTATACTAGCAGAAGAACAGATCCCTTTGCCTCCTTCCTGCCTTTGAGAGAGGTTTGCAACACCAGGTGTTTTCTCTCGCTAAGCAGACTGAAACAAAACATGGGAACAGACCTGGTCATTTTACATCCTGAGTTACCTGGAGGTAAATACTGTAATCAAAGCATGCTCCTACCCCAGTACCTTTACTCACGCTTTTATATGGCAATACTACAGATGGTTAATTATCATTTTACTAGATTCATTCTCTGTTTAGAGCACATCAACCTCTATTCTCTCTAACAGTGAACGTGAAGGTGGGTACTTTATATTTCACATGAGTGCAGAGTTTGGCTCCTGCCATACAGGCAGCATATAGTGGCTTTCCTGCATGAAGGGTATTGATTAGCCATGACCTGGATTCTCTCTGTAAAGAGTCTTACTCTTTACATATGGAGTAATTCTATATGTAAAGCTGTGATCTCAAAAAATTTATCTCACATGCTGTCTGAGTTCAGCTTCTACATTTGAAATGCATGAGTAGAAATTTTTTTGCAGTCATCTCACATGGTGGCTCTCATCCCTTCTAGGGTGTTTCATGCTTCTCTGATTTTCTGTCCTAGGTTATATCAGATGTTTTGGTGGAACTTTTGGCTTAGAAGGACATGTAGGAGCAGAAACGAAAATGTGTCTCCAATTTTGTCTCACAAAATATGTCTCACAAAATATGTCTCACAATTTTTTAAATTGTGGTGACAAGCTGCATGGTGTTTCAGAATGCACTTCTTTCATTCTATTTCATATATACCTTGAGATTTCAAACAGCAAATACTTGAAGGCTTGAATACATTTTATATATTAAGGTAGAGATTTAGATTATATGTAAAGAAGAGGTTCTTCACTGTGAGGGTGGTGAAGTACTGGAACAGGTTGCCCAGCAAAGTTATGGATGACCTCTCCCTGGAACAGTTCAAAGCCAGGTTGGATGGGGCTTTGGGCAACCTGGTCTAGTGGTAGGCATCACTGCCCATAGTAGTGGTGTTAGAACTGGATGATTTTTAAGGTTTCTTCCAACGCAAATCGTTCTGTCATTCTATTGCCACTGAAGAAACTGAATATTCTGCAGCTCCACTACAAGTTCTTCTAGGCAAGCGTAAGTTACTGCCCCATGCCTTGATGTGTGTTTGCAGATTATAACTCACAGAACAGTAAAACTTCTTTTTTTCTTCCATTAAACCAGTTTAGTGTCTTAAAAATTCTGCAGTTCTTGTTAAGTTTAGGAGGCTTATTATAGTGTGAAAAATTATTTACTAAAAAAATGTGCCTTTATTCTATACAACGCAGACCTGAGTTTGCCAGCTGTGGACTATAACCCTTACTACAAAATCATCTCAGGATTCAGGAAATTAAACTGAATTTCATATCTTGAATGTCTGCATTCACTTCGATCTCTGGAGAGGGACTTAACCAGCATGCTGTGGAATTCCAAAATACAACATCTAAATCTTTTCTGCCACTAGTCCTACTTTTTCTATACAATTACTTTAAGATTTCCTAGCAATTATTTCTATACTTAGGATGGTTCTAGCTATTATGCTTCTCTCACTGAGTGGAAGAACATCAGGGCTGAATCCCTTCAGACAAAAAGGTAGCTGAATCAAAATCTTCTATATGCTGGGTAAGTTTCCTAACCTTAGATGATGAGCTAAAAAAGTAAGTTGAATTCCTGACAAGATCAATACCCTTTAGTTTTGCAAGTACTTCCAATGTTTTGGTGGCTTCAGCTCTTGAATGCAAACCCAATATTCTAAAAATTGGTTGAACTGAATACCTTCTTGGTCAGCTGCAACAATCAAAAATTGTAACTGCTTGCAGAGACTTTTTGGTGATTTTCCACAACATCCTTAGAGCCTGGCGGGGTAAAAAGAAAACAATGAAGTATATCCTTTCTCACTAAGAGAACATTATGCATTACATTCTTCTAAGCAAGACTAGTTTACATAGGTCTTGCAACTATCAGGGTGAGCGTAACACTGTCTGGAAGCTACAGAGACAGTGAAGTATCGATGGCTCACTCTCAAGTGTGGGAAGATACATTTTGCAGAACTCTGCAAGGATCTGTCCAGCATCTGAATATGCTAAAGTTTTTGCGAACAGTCTTGATTAGAGAATAGAAATTGTTCATTAAATTTCTATATGACAGTGGAAGATAGACTTAAATTCAAAGTGATTTTGACAAACCAGATAAACCTTCTGGAAAAAAAATGATATTCAATAGAGAGTGCAAAATTGAGAAGTGTTCAGCCATAGAGATAGAAATAGGAACAATGAATTAGGTGGTGTTTAATTCGAGGGAAACAAAACCAACCGGGGTTTAAATTGTATAAGATGGTCATTAGTTAACCGCCTACTGCCATTACAACCAAAGTTTACATCGCACATGGAAGCATGGGGAAAAAGTACACCCTGTGACACATGCACAATTAGCCTTCTTATAAACACTTATAAGGTCCCAAGTAGCACATTAGGTCCAGCTTTGGACATTGCACTTCAAGATGCAAATGAGATGAAGACAGTCCTGATAAAAGCAGTAAGAGACAATAGCTGTTGAGATGTCCTGGAGTGTCTGTAGAATAGTATCTGGAAATGGTCTTTAACTGTGTAAAGACTGAGGAGAATACTCTGCTTGCTGTCTCTTTGGTGGCTAATGTAATCTTCTGAAGTCACAGCAAAGAAGATTCAAGTTAAACATTATGGAAAAGTTTGTAACTGCAACTCAGAACAGATTGCCTGAGGAGGCTGTAGTGGTGCTGTCGCTGGAGGACTTCAGAATGGGTTAGACAAACACTTGTCAAGAATGACACAGATGTAGCTGATTGTGCCTTGGGGCAGAGCCATGGAGGAGCTGACCTCACAAGGTTCCTTCCAATCCTACTTTTAGTTGAAGAGCATTATACTCTTTCCTCCCACGCCACCTTCAGCATTCAGAGTTTGTCTGTTCCTCCCACAAGCTTTCCTTTATCTCCAGCTACCTTCCTAAAAATAACCTTTAACTGTTTTTAACTTACTTTACGCATGTGTAGGAAATGTTTTCTGCACAAGACATTTCTGTGGATGGACAAGATCGATCTTACCTATGAAAAAGGGCAGGACTACTTCTCATCATTTGTAGAGATGCACTTTGGTTACAGAAATAGGATTCTCACTGCAGGATTTAGACCTAGACATTCAGAAATATTTTAGCTACTGATAGAAATATGGACTGTAATTGAAGTGAGAGCTTTTTGTACGCAGGACAGAAAACGAAGTTAGACATACCTTTGTTTTTCAATATTTATTCTAGACATATTAACATGACAAGTTTAGTAAACATTTTCCTACTCTTTGATGTGAAAAAGCTGAAGAGGCACCAGGTTCTAATAAGCTTAACCTAAATGTCCTCCTGTTTTGCTGAGAGGACTTAGTTTGAGAAGAAAGGGTAGTTGCACTAGGTGGTCTGAACGAGCGGCTGAACGCAGACCCGAAGCCCACAGGTCTGATGCAACAAGCAGAGCAGAGCCGACAACAGGAGCGACATCACTTTGAACATCTCCTTTCCTCGGTGCTGATCTCGAAGCGGGGGGTGACCTCAGCCCCTGCGGTGCGGGGGTTGCATG
>NW_010411079.1:9143-9381 GCF_000710305.1 Buceros rhinoceros silvestris | reverse complement strand
GTCGGAAGGCGGCTCGTTTACATGTTCTTGAAAGGTAGAAAGTCCCTCCCCTATTCCAGAGCCGAATTGCGTTGTGTATTATGTAGTATATATTTTAATATATATAATGACCAGCATATCACGCACAAATGAACTGGTAGGGCAGGAGGGCCGGTGAGGCATTTCAGTAGGATGCTCCCAGTTGCTAGGGCTCGGCAGGGGCCGGTTTCCCGCCGCTGCGGGGGGGCATCACAGGGGG
>NW_010411079.1:7021-9092 GCF_000710305.1 Buceros rhinoceros silvestris | reverse complement strand
TAGGGCTCGGCAGGGACCGTTTCCCTGCCGCTGCGTGGATGCATCACAGGGCGAATGTGCTGGAGTGCTCTGCAGGCACCTGAGGCATGCATCCTCATAGCTGTGTCTCTTATACACTACTGTCATTGCTCACCTGAGAACCCAAAGTTTTGAGGCACATCAGAAAATTAAGCTCATTTTTTGGATTCTGTTTTGGTTGAGGGGTTTGGGGGGTTTTTTTGTTCAGTTAGTTCAGTTTAGGTTTTTTTTGTTAATGTATGGTTTTCACTCCTGTGGGCGATACCTCCTTATTATAGTAGGCGGGGTTGGAAAGAAGAAGGAATTGCTTTTTGCAGTTCAATGTTGCTGGAGAGAGCAGGAACAAAATGCTGGGTGTTACCTTACAGACACTGCTCTCCAGAGAACCAGACCGTGTCCCCCACCAGCCCAGGGGCAAACAGCACCAGCAGCAGTGCCCAGAGCACTGTGCTCAGTTACGAAAACACTACACTGTGGCCACTGTCTACTATCAACTTCATCATCGTGGCCTTTGTCTTTTCCAAGGGAAAGCCCTTCCGGAAGCCCATCTACACCAACTGTGAGTAGAGCTGTAGTAACATGTACTCTGCAGACTTCTGTTCCTGCCCCAAAATAGCCCTGACAGGAGAGGCTGCTCAGGAAGGGATACTGTGGATATTTCTGTACCTGCACCAGTGACTGGCATGTAAAATAGTAGTTGGTGTATGTGAGCTCCTACTTCTCCATTACGAAAAGGCTCAGCGAGCACTGCTTATGTTAGCTGCTTCCTTGAGATAAGAAGCAGCAGAGCTGAGAAAGGAGAGTGCATCTTGTTTTGGAAAATGTGTGCTTTGCAGAATATGATGGGCTGGATTTAGTGCAGAATTGTGTGTTATGGTGAACACCGAGAGCATATGAGGACTGGATGTATTTGTTTCGAAATACAAACATCAAAAAGAGTTCTTCTGAGATTCACAATCTTACTTGGCCTGACTTCCATTCCTAGAGATGAGGGAGAAAAGCTCACGATAATATCACTGTTAAAATCCTCTCACAATAACCTTTCTTCTTCTGTTTGAGTTTTGCAGAGATGATTTAGCCCTTCTAGCTGTGGGTTGACCGATAGCTCCTTTGCAATTGCAGCTTATGGGTGAAAGGAAAGGACTTTGCTTCATCTTAGCAGAGTTGATTTTGTCAGGTATTTTTTAAAAGGCAGGTCCCAAACCCATTTCATAGAGCATTGATCACCTGTGGAAAACAGGTGAGACCAGAAAGAAGTTGCCCTGTGAGCAGCCAGGCTGAGACAGGACAGAGGACTCCTGTCAGCTGAGAAATCTGCACGGGTCTTGTGTTTTATCCCTGTTTGGGGACAATCCCTAGGAGGAAGCACGGGGCAATTTCCTTGTTTTTGTCATCCACTCAGCCCTGACCCCCACACCTCCCTGGCAGTGAGAAGGTCGCCAGGAGGCTGTTGGGAGCTGCTGACCCAACTTGCCAGCTAGTTTTAAGATGCTCAGCTTCTGGTAATTGCCAGCATTTTGGTACCTCCAGATGTCTGAGTCATTTGCCATTGCGCTGTGGCCTCCTGCTCATTTGGAAGAGGATGCAAAGCCAGACAAACATATCCTGTGGAAGGCAGAGGTATAGTCCATCTTTGCACCCTGTTGGTGGCAGAAGCATGTGGCCCTCCCTGGGAGGGCAGCCCAGGAGAACAAGCAGCCTCCTGTGCTGCCTGTGGTCCAGGTGCCCAGCTGAGCACAAGGAGGAGTGAGCGCAGGGGAAGGGATGCTCCTGTGGCTCACAGCAGTGCCCCTTTGAGGCAGTTTTCAGAATGCGACAAATCACTTGTGCAAGAAAAAATGGTGTAGGAGGTGAGCCTTGCAACAGGCTGCTGGGGAGTAGTAGCTCCTCCAATTTCAATTCCACAGCTTTTCTTTTAGGGGGAGGAAGAAGGCAGGCATTTTATGACATGGCAATTTTACAGCATTAGCATTCGCGGCTCCTGTCAGCATATTTGCAGAGTGTGGTCACCACCTCTGCTCCTTCCCAGGGCCACAAATATTCTTCTTTCCCT
>NW_010411079.1:3645-6903 GCF_000710305.1 Buceros rhinoceros silvestris | reverse complement strand
CCTAGATGTGTTTTCAGTCCTCCTGGCCCTCCATCTCACAATCTGCCTCTTCCTCCTCTTTGCCGATATTGATGCTGTGTACAGAGGCATGCAGGTAAGCACAAGTAAAACGTGCAGTGCATTTCCTTTTCATGCCAGGTATTTTGCTGGCCCTTTACCTAAGCATATAGAGCAGAAACTACAGCTACAGTCATCCTGGAAATGAATTTGCTGATTTCAAACTCCTCTAACATCCTTCTGACAAGCGCTTGATTAATGAGGTCCACCTCTCCTCTAAAGACTGGGCAGCAACTGGGAGAAGGAAAAGTGCTTATAGCTTGCTGACCTTTTCTTCGTAACAGAAAAGCACAATAGGGTGGATTGTGGTTTTGCATGT
Organism: Buceros rhinoceros silvestris; assembly: GCF_000710305.1. Lineage (NCBI taxonomy): Eukaryota > Metazoa > Chordata > Aves > Bucerotiformes > Bucerotidae > Buceros > Buceros rhinoceros. Next base: position 6,527 of record NW_010411079.1, on the reverse strand, counting down.
TAGTGGAGGCTTGTTGGCCCGAGAAGCGAGTGGGCAGAGATTGCTGTTGCCCCCGCCTGGAGCACCACGAGCTCACGTGGGGCCAGGCCACCTCAGCCCTCCCAGGCGCTCAGCCTGGGCTCAGTGCAGCCAGCAGCCTCCAGCTGTGCTGTCCAACATCAGGAATGGCTGAGCCCTGCGGCTCGTCCCCGGCCATCCTGCATGGGACAGATGTGGGTGGAGGCCTGGTGTTAGGGCGACCATACCCAGAGCGAGAGGACCCACGTGCTGTGCGTTAGCTGCAGCTCCCAGAAGTATTTGGGCAGTAGATCCTGACCCAGGCACTTGCTCTGCAGGTTTCATCAGTACCTTAAGGAGCCAAGGTGAGTTAGGCAACTCCGTGCCGTGGGGAATCTGGCATCAAACTTTCCAAGATCTCTATGGCAAGGAATTACTGTCACTGCCAACTGCCTCCTCCGTACTTGCCACTGGGAAAACATTAGTCAGCTTCTCAGATCATTAGGAACAGATGCAAATCTTGGCAAGGCATTTAAACCTAATTGCTATTCATATCTTTTCCAACAGCTTCTTTGCACTCCTGTGATCTGGAGAGTTTATGTCTTACTGATGCTCTTGGTTAACTTTTGTGTATCTTTTTTTACAGAGGTGAGTACATATGTTTACTGCCTGTTCCCAGGAGTGAACAGGAGCAGTGTCTGCTCAGGTCTTTCTACCTCCATTTGCAGCCACGTTCTCCTCCTGCAGAAGCATAAACCCTCAGGCTTTATTTTTTTTTTTCCTTCAGACTCAGTGTGTGTCAGTCAAATCCATTTTAGGCAGCCAAGGAGATGATTTAGACCACATCTCTGGGAGGAGCCTGATGCCCTGGTATGCAGAAGAGCAGACTGCAGCATGGGTCAGGTGTCTGGCAGTGATTTTGGAGCAACCACTTCCCTCTTGACTTACAACGGTCCAGGCCAGAGACTACACTGGCTTGTACCATTGAATACTGCAGTAATGACTAAGCCCTGAAGTGTTTTGTGGGTCAAGGCTGGCTGTATCCAGTACTGGATATTGTCTCCTGCAAGGAGCCGCAGTGCCTGGTTGTCCCACAGCCCTCAGAGGAAAAATCTTGCCCCTTGTTTATCCCCCTCAGCCAAATAGACAGAGATCAGTGCTGTCCTGATATACCTGAGCGTAGCCTTCCTGTGGATGAGGAAGGTGGTATTTGGCAGCCACGTTGCTGCAGAGGAGTGCGTGCATCCACCCAGCACCATGGGACTCAGGGAGGCTGCACGCACAGCAAGGGATGGCTTTTGTCCCCAAGCAGTCCTCCCTTCCGGAGAAAGGCAACAGCACTGACCCTTGCCATGTCCCTCCACAGGACATTATCTTGCAGAACAAGCACCTCTGGATGCTTATTAAAGCCTGCTTTGGGTACCAGTCAAACAGCCAGTACCGAAAACAGCAGAGGATGCTGCAGAGGGATCCCAACTGGCCTCCTGTGAATGCAAAGGACTTTGCAGCAAAAAGCACAGAAGAGATTTACGTTAACCCCACCTACGAGCACAGCAAGGAGGACTAGGTGAGACCCTGCAGCCTGGCACCGCACAGTGCTGGCAGCTTCCCCGGCTTGCGCTGAACAGCCTGTGTTTTCACCCTTCGATGTACACCGGATTCAGATGTTTGAAATCCCTGCACAAACCCATCATTCAGGTGCAGGCTGGGCCTGCACTAGCTGTGACCTGGAGCACAGGCAAGGATTATTCTCTCAGCTGCTGGTGAAATAACAGCCTTGACTCTACTCCATGGCAACAGCAGGTCTTGGGCCTTGCCAACATCTCCTACAAAGGCTCAAAAATACAGCATAGCAATGGCTTCTGCTGCTCCACATCACGCTCTCACTCCATGTTGCAGCCACTGCTCCACCAGCTCCTGGCAACGCGCCCAGCAGGCTTGATGGGAAGGCAATCCAAAATAAGCGATCTGATCTTGACCACGCAGAAGAGCACGCATATAATTGCAAAACCCCGCGTTCAGTGAAACGCTCCACTTGCCAGGGGCTCCCCAGATGAAGTAATCCCAGAGAGAACTCCAGATGTGAGAGGGTGCATACGCTGCCCTCAGCCAGCTCTCCCTTGGCAGTTCTCGCAGACACAACGCTCTGAGTACAGGAAAGGTTAAAGCTCACAGGCTGCTGTAAAACCAGGCTGGGAAGGCTGGTGAGGGTATGTCCCACTTAATCTTGCAAAGGCAGAGGACAGCACAGCTGCTGCGTACTCACATGTGACCTCCCACCCCCCGCCCAGTTTGTGCTCTGCCGCTGCCAGGCCCTGGCCCAGGTTTGGCATCACGTGGCAGAAAGCAGGTCTAAGCCTTGGCTTCTTGCTTTAACTAGGTCATGCCAAGAAGTAGGGGGTTTAATGTGCTCTGGCACGAGGCTGCTGAACAGGTACAAGAAGCTGAGCCTCCCTGACTTGCTCTTTTATCTTCAAGTTTTTCAATCACCTAATTAGCTTATCCATTACACTGCAGGAAGCAAAAATGGACTTTCAGGTTCAGTTTTATTATGTTGTTTTTCTGTATTAAAAAAGAACTTCATTAAAACGTAGTAACAGAGGGCACTAAAAAATACAACCAGAAGTCTTGGCTTTGTTCTTTCAAACGTTGCAACAACTGATGTTTAAAAAAAGCTTCTGATCCCGTTATGCACACGCTAAGAGCAGACAAAAATAGCCAGCCTCTTACAGACAGCTCCTTTCCTCTCATCTCTTTTTACAGACCAGGCAGGCGCCTGTGGCAAAAGCAATGCAGAATTTCTTACATACAGTCTGCAAGTAACGTGGTTCCAAACATGTAAGCCAGAAATTCCCAGTAAAGAGTAATAAACCACACTTTTCCAG
>NW_010411079.1:389-3531 GCF_000710305.1 Buceros rhinoceros silvestris | reverse complement strand
AAGCCCCCATGTCACCTGTGTGACAAGGAAATAGGAGGGCTCTGCAGGTTTGGAGATGGGGCACAGGTGCTGCACAGCTCATTCTCCAGGTATTCACCACAGCACTGCAGGGACCCTGCCTTTGCCTCGATGCTGGCTGGAGGAAGACTGATCTTGTGCTGGGGCTACACACTGCTTAAATATAACTTCTGGTCACCGAAGAGCCAATGGCTCCAGCTCCAGGGGGCAAAGGCTCCTGGCTGCCCTTGCCTCAGTGCTTTGGCAACCCAAGGAGTAGAATCATAGGATGGTTTTGACTGGAAGGGACCTTAAAAATCATCTAGTAATCTTAGTCAGGTCCAATGCCAACAATTACTGCACTTAGAGGGACAAAGAGGGAAATTTCAGTGGCACAGTGGCCCCAGTCTGGAACAAACAGCTGCCAGAGAAAAAGCTAGCTGACTTTTTGTCAGACCCCCCTCCAGACGGGGAGTCTGCTACTCCCAAAGGCAGTCAGAGGAGCCAGGGAGAGGGGATTCTTTCCAGAAAGCTGAGCAAAACACCATCATGCCAAAACCAGAGCACTCATTTAAAGCACTGAGGGATACAGCCTGCAAGACCTTCCTTCCTACCTCCCGCCCTCACAGGAGCAGCTCTGTTTAGGCACCACAAATCTTGTCTGCCCTTTTGCACACCTGGGAACCTGGGGTTTTCCATTTGTACAGGCCCTCAGCTGGAGGACACACAATACACTCTCAGCAATACTTTTATATTCCTTTTGATTACGAAAAAAAAGGTAAAAATGTTAAGGTTAAAATAGGTTATTCACAGAAAGAGCCCACAGGATCTAGCTGATAAAAACAGGACGTGTGCAGAAAGCCTGTGCCAGCCCTCAGCAGAGCACTGAGGGGGTGAGGATGGAGAATTTGCTTCCAAGTGCTCCCAGACTACCACAAAAATCATCACAGACAATGAGATAAAAGCAGATGGGCCAAACAGGATAGTGCTGCTCTCAGCAAGGGCAACACAGTTGTTAGTAAGTCTTAGTGGCAGCTGTGGCCACAAATTGTCCCAGTCCCCTCCTGGCCAGGGGCTCCCAGTGCTGCTCCGAGCTCGTCCCAGTGGCCCATCAGTACTGTGTCTCTCTGGTTCTGCTCCGGAGCAGGCCCAGCAAGGAGAAGGCACCGGCGGCAGCTGTTACAAACCCAATGGCACTGATTGCTCTGTTGGCCTGCAAAGGGGAAGTAAAACACAGGCTGGAAACATGATGAGCTTGGATTTTTTCCTCCCCAGTCATGCTAATGTAGAACAGGCAGAGATAATCAAGGCAATTAAATGAATGAGAGACACGTGTCCCACAGGCAGAAGGGGAAACACCCAGGCTTTGGATCTTGGGCTGTGGCATTCAGTAAGAGGGCACTGTCAGGGTGCAGACAGACCATAGTGAACCTCCTGGTCCAGCGTCTCTGGTGAGGCCAGAGGCAGTGATGGTTTGGACCCTATACATGGGGCTTTGCTGTCCACAGGCAGTTTTCAGGCTGTGCCCTGGTCCAGGGCCTCACATACAGCAGCAAAGAGGTGCAGGGGATTGCCCCACGTTACTTACCTGGTCAGAGACGCCCTCGCCGTAGCGGAGCAGCGTCACGAAGTGCTCGCAGTTGTTGCCTAGCAGGTCATAGGACACCTCCTGGTCAATGAGGTTCTCAGCGCGCCGGATGATCTCCTCCACCGGGAGGGGAGCGTAGGTGCCATCGTACTTGTTGTTGATGTGGTAGGTGTCATTTCCCACCACGTCCTTCAGGAGCTGCATTCTCACCCGGGCCTTTCTGCTGAACACTGACTTGGCACTGGAGAACGTGGCTGGAGGCCCTTCATCTGGGGAAGGCAGGGATGGGATGAGCCAGGCAGGCCCTGTCTGGCCCCTCCAAGACCTCAGAAGGGTTTCTGGCTGGCTCCTGGAAAGACTATCTACATACAGATGGTCCACCACCTGTGTGGTGGAGGGTGACAGGACTCCTGGGCTACCCCCAGGGCCCCTCTGCACCCTGCTGGGTTGCGCATACTTACCTACGGGTGTCACATTGATGACGTACCCATCCCCCAGGTAGAGGGCCCAGTGCTGGTAAGCTGGCCGGAAGATCTCAATCAGGTCCCCGGGCTTGGGGTCACTAGGGTGGGTGGTGCTGAAGCCCTGGATAGCTGCCATCTCAAGAGCGTGAGGTCAGGACATGCGCCTCTTGCTGGGCAGGCTCAGTGAAAAGCATAGAGGAGGGAGGTCTGGGCTGTGCAAGGGCATCTGCTGTGGGATCACAGGCAGGGAGGTCATTAGGGCCTAGGACTGGCACTTGAGGCATTGTCTAGTGGCACCCAACTGCTGCTGTGGGGGTCCCCCTCTCAGCAGGGCCCTGGCAAGGGGCAGCCAGTCCTGCCTGCCAGAGACGCAATCACTGCGCCTCCCGCCAAGTGCTGCAGGCGAAGGGTGAAGCCATTGCGGGCTGGCATCCAGTTCTCAGCTCCTGTCCCCAGCTCGCCAGTCCCTGGCTTGCCCGTCCCCAGCTCACCCCACCGCACACTCTCTCCCAGAGCCAGAGATCTAACCTTGTTCCCACCGCTCCTTCCACCGCAATGCCCTGCCGGTCCCCTCCCAGCTGCGTTCCTTTTGGGGCTCTGCTTGTGCCGGGACTGTGCCAGCTCCAGTGGAGGGCTGGAGCTCCCCGGGGTGAGGTGGGGGGAGGGGGTAGGGAGTGGAGGGTGAGGAGCACCCAGAGTGCTGAGGTGGACCCCAGGCACCCACAGGAGCTCGGCAGACCCACACTGCCGCCGGCACCCCTGCGCCTGGTACCCCGGAGGGGACCACATCCTAGAATCACAGAATGCTTTGGGTTGGAAGGGACCTTCAAAGGTCTTGTAGTCCAACCCACCCTGCAGTGAGCAGGGACACCTTCAACTAGACTGGGGCTGCTCAGAGCCCCGTCTGACCTGATCCTGAATGCCTCCAGGGATGGGGCATTCACCACCTCTCTGGGCAACCTGTGCTAGTGTTTCACCAACCTCATTGTAAAAAGATTCTTCCTTATATCTAGTCTAAATCTCTCCTCTTTTAGTTTAAAACCATCACCCCTTGTCCCGTTGCAACAGGCCTTGCTAAAGACTGTCCCCTCTT
>NW_010411079.1:0-276 GCF_000710305.1 Buceros rhinoceros silvestris | reverse complement strand
GCCCTGTCCCATCACAACAGGCCCTGCTAAAAACATCATCCATCTCTTTCTTACAGGCCCCTTTAAGTACTGAAAGGCTGCAATAACGCCTCCCCGGAGCCTTTTCTTCTCCGGGCTGAACAACTCCGGCTCCCTCCGCCTGTCCTCACAGCAAAGGTGCTCCAGCCCTCTCATCATTCCTGCGGCCGCCTCTGGACCCGCTCCACCAGGTCCCTGTCCTTCCTGCGCTGAGGCCCCATTGCTGCACGCAGCACTGCAGGTGGGGTCTCACCAGAG
>NW_010411078.1:66552-68893 GCF_000710305.1 Buceros rhinoceros silvestris | reverse complement strand
TATATATATTTTTTTTTTTTTAAATCCTTTTAAAATTTCCTTTCTTCTTCCAGGCACTCTTTTTAAAAGGGCGTTGTGAAAGACCATGAAGAGCTGGAAATTCCCACTGCAGAACTTGGCTTAAGTGATGATTGCAAAGTTCTTTAGGACAGCCCAAAAAAAAAAAAGAAATTAATTTTGCAGATGCGGTGAGTGCAACCATTCATCACTGGCTGCAAAGCAAGAACAGCTATGCAGAGTCAACAGATGATACATCTCAAAACAGTAGAATAGACCATGACTCCACAGTCACTTGGACATGTTCAAGAAGAAAGAGGAACACAAATGTCCATGCCAACACATAGGAGGCAGCGTGGCTAGGGGTGGCTGGGGACTGCCCTTCTCCACAGCAGTAAACATGTGTGCCCCACTTCAGTAGCCATAGGTTAAGGCTCTAATCCTCAGTGGATTTTTTCATTTACGTTTTAGTGTCAGCATCACTGTCTGGAATCCACTCTGCCTTTTTTATTGTTAACGTCTCTCTAAGAATACAGATCAAATAGTTACGGAAAAAATCAGTATTACCAATTACAACATAGGCTTGAAATTCTTGAATACACACTAAAGATAGTGGCAAAAATACTGGTTTTCAGCAGTACTGGTATTTTACCCAGTCATCGGGGCATAATGGGACCATTCAGGGCCTAAGACAGCCAAGTGCAAAGTCTCTACCACCGCACTTGCAACTTCTCCTCCAACAGCACCAAGGTCAACAAAACAGCAAGGTTTCCACGGGCTGCTTGACACAGGTAGATGCTCTGGCATCAGGTGCTAACAGCATACAGAGATGCTGAAAACATTGCCACCAATTCATTTCCATTGAAGGTACAAATATTACTGTACATGTGGCAACTGCATGAAAGAAAATCTTAAAAACACTGGAGAGAGAAAGTGAACTCCAGCCTTCCACTAATCTTCTGCTCTGGAGCTGGATTTCACCAGGGTTTCACCCTGGGACTCTGCGCAGATCTGAAACAGATTTCGAGCAGCTGGCAGCTCAAACCTGGGCCACGTCCTGCTGCAAAGCAGGTCCCTTTGAAACCAATGTACTTCAAAAATTATTAGCACATTGTACGGAAACATGCAGTTGTTGGGAAACTTGTGTCCAAATCAGGGCTGGCTCAATCCTCCACCATGAGACAGATTTGGTTTAACCCTTTGCTCTGTTCATGATTTGTACACACACTGATGTGCACGTTGTTATTGGATAGTTTAGGATAGTTTTGTTCCCTTTATTACTATTTCTTCTTATCATCTGGTGAGACTCCAAAGTCACGCAGATAATTTTTACTTTAAGACAAGCCATTCCCAAAATACATGGGAAAATGTATTGGTTTCTTTTTGGTCTATTTTTTTTAAAACTTTATTAGTATCAAATAGAAATGATTAATTCAGGCAAATGTAGGAGTTACTTTCAACCCTGCAAAGTTCTTCAGCAATGTTCCTAGGGACTAAAATAAAAGCTTCTAAGTATAACTTCTTTCAGAGCTGTCTAAAGAAAAGTGTATTTTGACAATTTTACAGAATAAAACTGGTACCAGAATTGACAATACAACTATTTCAAAAAGAAAAGAATAGTCCAATGTTACTGGTTTTGCTTTTCTTCTTGGTAATGAAAAAAAAAAGAAAAATTAAATCCATTACAGAAACAGCCTGCTTACATTTCTGTTTTAGAGATACCTTCAATAATTATAAATAAATGTGTTTTTCATGTCCTACTAATCCTACAGGGACAAGGATCAGCTGGCCAGTTTGAGCAACTCAAGCTTATAATTATTTCATTATGGTATTCTGAAAGTCACTGTGATCTTCCAGAGAAAAGGTACTTCACGTGTGGTTAGCAAAACCATCTATTTTCTACGTGTAATCTGCATGAGAGACCTGCAAGATCCTGATTTCTACTGAACACCAGGCCATGCTGTCAGTAGGAACCCTTCCTTACTGGCATCCAGGCAAACTGCGGCTGAAGGATTAACATTTTGCAACTGTCGGTGACCTAGAGATGCCTTATGCAGAACGGTCACAAATCAAGCTCTTTACTCTTTACATAGACTTTTTAAAGCTCTGGGGCAGTTCTGGAATAGAAAACATACTGGTAGACATTCTTCACCACCCATTGTTTAAAAAGGTCTGTTTAAAAAGGTGCTTTGGCTTTTCTTGTCTCACTGACAGATTTCAGCTAAATTTGGGGATGCTCAGGTGCCACAAGAATGTAAACCTGAAACACAGCTTTCTAGACTTCCTAGCAAGGAGGAAGGGGATATGCAAGCTTCCAACTTTTTAAAGGAAGAGTCGTCCTTCC
>NW_010411078.1:66250-66508 GCF_000710305.1 Buceros rhinoceros silvestris | reverse complement strand
TTTAATATAATTTTAAATATGAAACATGAGGTAGTTGAGAAATGAGTGAAAGTAAACACTCCCATCTAAGGCTGTTATTTCATCATAGAGGAATAAAAGATTACAGTGTTTCAATTTTTTATTGCAGTTACAATATAAAAAGAAGCTGTTTACAAGTGGGTAACCATGCAGGCTTGCCCTGCCAGTTGCTAGAAATCTTGAACAAATCTTTTGAGCTAATTACCACATCACCACCTTCTACCTCACACACCACGCCAT
>NW_010411078.1:65676-66054 GCF_000710305.1 Buceros rhinoceros silvestris | reverse complement strand
TCTCTCTCCTTAGGGATTAAAGCATTTATCTCACTTTTGAAAGAAACATGGAGAAAAGCTGGAGAAGTAACCTGATCTGGGACCCCACCACCCAGGCCAAAGACACCCTTGGCCTAAATTGCCAAGGACTCTGTGGATCCCGATATCAAAGTTCTTCCAAAGGGGAGGAGGGTTCGTAGCAGCACTTGGCACCTGCACTCCCAAGAAATGCTCCTGTCCGTTTGTGCTGGCTCCAGGATGCAGCGCGCCAAAGCCAGGCACCACTCCCTTTTAATCTCGTGCCAGCAAAAACAAATGAGTGAAAGGACTTGTCTCCAGGCAAAATAAGTTCCCTGATGTGCCTGACATGGAAGAAAGAGGCCGTAGATACTCATCTGG
>NW_010411078.1:52234-65578 GCF_000710305.1 Buceros rhinoceros silvestris | reverse complement strand
AATGAAAAGGAGGTGAAGATAAGATCAGCCTTTCTGGCAGCAGTTTACACTTGGATCAGCAAACTGCAGGTTAAGTTTTAAAACTTAAAGTCCCAGTGAAATCAGTGGCAAGATGAATATTAGGGTAGAAGGAACAAGCACAGAGAAATCTGAGGCAGGAGGACAATGATGGAGAAGGGAGGGCGCAGGGCTCAATTTCTTCTGTTACACACTTACACGCACAACCTGCATTTATGCTGAAACAGGGGATCTTCTATTTTAATAGGTAACCCACAGCCATAAAGAAGCAGAGGAATCCCTGTGCTCAGCAAAGAGCCCAGGCCGCAGAGATGCTGAACATGCTGCCATAGAAGAGCCGAAGACCCAAGACTGACCTTTTAAATGAAAGCAAACACGAGCAGCACTGAAGTATTTATTCCCACTCTGCTAAGCTGTGCATTGTCACACTGGAATGAGGAAAAGAGCTGTAAATCAGAGGTCCTAAAGATTATGTTTCTGCTGCATTTTTTTTCTTTTTTAAAACAATTCATGCAGCCTTGCTAGGTTTAGTAAATCAAAGCTGGAACCTAACAATTCAAAACCTACTGCATGTTGCCAGAAGGTTAAACAATCATGCAATGTCCTTTTCTACATAATTGAGGTTACTGGATGAAACAGAATAAATTGCAGCTGTGTGTTCAGCTCTGTAAATATCTCTAGCAAATGTGTAATTGGCTGCAGAGTGGGTGGTGTGGGAGTAGGCAAGTATCCAGGTCTTGCATAAACACAGGTTTTTCTCTCTAAAGGGACACATTTCTTGTCTGGGTTTACACCAGGCTTAAACTGGCCCACCATCCCATCAGCTGGCTAGAAACTCAGTACCAGCAGAGCGTGGTTCAAGGCACAGCAGAGAAAACCAACTCCTTTTACAAACATAAGCATGTAATTCTGGCTTTCCATCTTGATCTGTGGCCACAGTCTGGTATGGATGGTTTGCCTGAGCAAGGCTTCATTACGTATTTTCATTACATACGTTCATCACGTACTTCTTTTTTTGGTTTTAAAAAAGAGGCTGAGTTTTTGTCAGTATTACAAAGTCATTGGTTTCTAACTGACAAAAAAATCAGAAATTAAAAACATAATATAAAAACTACACAATATAAAAATAATAAATACATGTAATAAAATAATATATCCTTTATAAAATAATATAATACACATAACATAAAATTAAGTCGTAGATTCTCAAAGGGCCTTCTGATTGGTTAGATAGTGTCTGCCTCCCTCCCCACTGAGGAGAATTAATGCAAATTTTAGTCTTTTTTTTTCCCCACTGGTAACAGAATGAAACCATGGCTGTACAAACGCCACAAGCACAGTGGATAAATAAGAGAAGGAAACAGCTGACCTAACAGCCCATGAGAACAACCCTTGTTTTGGGCGGGCGGCTTTCAGTCTGCATCCAAGTCTTGGGTCTGCAGTGGCACTTGTCCCAGAGGATTGAATGAGTGATCAGACAAACACTGGCACGACAAACACTGGCACGACAAAGAGGAATTACTCGTGTAGGTAAATTAAAGCTATCTGTACATACCTGGAGGGTAATAACAGAAGGACTTAAAGCCCTGACATGCAAACCTTCCGTAAGTATGGAATAGGGAATATAGGTCACTGATTCTTGTGGCCCTAATTGGGAATTGGTGTGTAAAATGACTGACTTAACTGAGTCCCAGTGAGAAATACCCACAGGTAAAGCTGAGCTGGGCTGGGCCACGTCAGGAGAGCTACCCAGTCACTGCAGCCTTAACTTTATAAGCATTTCTACTGTATAATGCAATTTGATACCTACCACAGAACAACTCTGAAAATGTTAAATAACTCAAATGGCTGAAGGTGTCTCTGGGTGAAATATGGCATCAGTAGCAGAAGAACACGGAGTCCTAGCTTTTTATGCTTGGGTTACCCTTTAGTCTTCTTTTTTTTTTTCTGGTGTATCTATACGTAAACTAGAGTTGCTAAAAGAAAAACACAAATAATGAAAAAAGAACTGAAAATCTATATATCAGTTTACTAACAACGTCAAACACAGTTAAGCTAAACTAACTAAACATACTTCATCTAAGGCCCATATTAGTTAAAATCAGCCCCTAAACCAGCCCAAACAAGGGATTAACGAGGGCAGTCAGATCATGCAGGGCACCCGCAGCACCCTGCAGGATCGAGACTGTAACAAGGCAGGAATGGTCTGCACCATTTGAGACAAACAGCTGCTCTCTATTTGCACAGACAAAAGTGCAATTGTTTTTCCATGTGTTTGACTAGCTAAACAGAGCCTCGGCTTTAATGCAACATGCTTCCCGAATCATTCGCTGACATTACGAAAGGAAGCCAGCTTGTGTCTTGAGCAGCAACAAGAAAAGACATGGAGAAGTGCGGGGAAGGGTCTGTAAAGCAGGCGGCTGGGGAGCAGCAACATCGTCAAAGCCCTCCGAGCAGAGAGCTGCGATAGCTGTGATGCTGTAAACCCAACAGCATCTGAGGACCCTTTGAAGGCTTCAAGTGAAACGGATATTGCATCTAAACCTAATAATACAAAACGCTTTTCATCCTCAGTTCAGCGCAAAAGCAGTTCAAAACGCCAGCATTTGGCTGTACTGGCCTCCAATTGTATGTCATTTTTACAGACTCTCGGGATAGCCTTTTTAAGACTTCAGCCGTTCTGCGAATAACTTTTTCAGACGACAGCCCTCTCTTTCGAGATCCGGGACTACCTAAGAGTACCTGCAATAGGCTAAGAAAGCTCAAGCGAGGGTAAGATCCCAGCTGTTCCGGCTGGCACTAAATCTGCTCTTCAGTGGGCTACAGACCCCGCTGGAATGTGGAAGCTCTATCAAAACACAAGCACAGCCCTGTTCTACCACGCAACTGAAACCAAGTCAGCTTTCTCCCATTCTGTATGGCTACAGCTGTAAGACTTCAGAAACAATCAAGAAAGCACTGTCATAAACACAGGGCGTTCAGAGATCTGGTTTATTCTGCCACAAAACACTACTTATTTGAAAAGAATTTTGAAAACTACTTTTTATTTATATAATGTAGCTAAATTTTAAAAATCCACTAATCTCCAACTATGAACCTGCAAGCAAAATTTTTTTTCTGAATTTTATTTGCTGTTAATAAGAAGGAGCCAATGTACAGACACAAGTATAGCAGGTCACTTGCTGCCCAACAGCATTTTAGGTGACTGGTCTACAAACAAGTTTGATTCTAAAGTCAACTACGCTCCTGTGAACGCAGAAAGAAGAGCTCTGAGGTATTATTAAATTCTTTGTATTTGCAGAAGGTTTCAGTTGTAACAACAAACAAACAAACAAAAAAGGGGTAATTTTATTGCCCAGAAAAAATATATCTCTCTTCGAAGTCTTTCGAAAAAATCACAGTTATTGGAAATCTAATACTGTTCTGCATTAACTGAAACTTTGATACAGTTACAAAGGCATCGCCACAGCTCTCCTGCAAACTCCTTGAGCAAATGATGACCACAGACCAGAAGGAGAAGGAAGGCAAAGAGCAGGAACACCCAGGCACTGATTCATGCACCAATCAGGGAAGTACAGTGACTGCTACACGTGCTGTTAAACAATTGTTAAGGACAATCAACCGCTAATCCATTTTTCATGTTGATGGCAGAGTTGAGTATTTTCACATTCACAAACAAGTGACCTCTTCCAACTTCTCTTGAATCACCATGCTACTAACACAGCTGCCTTACTAAATCTTTCTTTACAGTATTTCAGAAAGCTTTCTACTACAGATCAAATTAAACAAAAATAACTCCCAAACTGTTGACCATTACGTTTTTACTGTGCTTTTAACATGTCCTAATGTGACAACAACTCTTCCTGAGCATGACTTACCACATGCTCAAGGCTAATGGCTACCCTGCTCAGCTCACCCTCTCCAATCTCTGTGATGGGTAGCAGCACATCAAATCTGAGCTTCTGGTTATAGCTGCATAAAGTGAAAGATGAACCTAACACTTGTTTGAAATTTCTCTGGTTTTGCAAAACCACTGTTGATTTTATGGTAAAATATCAAACCTCATTTCTTTAAATTAATCTGAAATCACAAGTGCTTAGATACAGCTGCCACATTTCTATGGAAGAGAACTGACCTTTATGTTACAGTTTACAATTAAATGCTATCAGAAAATGAGGCACTCACGTAGAGAGACTTGTTTGAGACATACATATACACAGTTATACCCGAGCCCTACAGCAGTGGCATTCATCACACGCAGTGCTATGTGCATTTAGCTCTTCTGCTTCTCTGTTTATGGACAAGCTATGAAAGCAGTTTGTCAGCAACTTTTTTTGAGTGTTCACATTACCAAATACATTCATTCTGAATACACTCTAATGTAGTTATCAAATTCAGCAGTGAGCTGATAACACAGCTAAAGGAAAATACCAACCTGCCCCAGTGTTTTCATGATGTAATTGAAAACAGATGGCAACTATGTGTAATTTATGCTTTTCCACAGTCAGTAACATGCTGGTATAAGAATTCTAAGACTGAATTGCATCTGCTTCAACAACACCATATGCTAGTGCACAGTATAAATATTTATCCAAACCTACCTCATCTTCTCATTTAAAGCTCAATCACATGAGATAGTGAAAGTGTCCTTTGGATACCTTCAACGAGCAATGAAGCACCTCCCCAGTGCTCTAAAGGGTTAGAATCCCAGCACCAAACAACGAGGCATATTCCCTTTCCTAAATGTCACGGAGACAGTTAAATGAATGTATGTTTGTTGTGCCTTTTTATACATTATATATCCCAAATTTTAAGCTCCCACTAGGCTGCCTTTAGGAGTTACAAAGAAATTTTTTACTTATGATGTCCAAGCTTCTCTACTTTTCCCACTATTCTGTAAATCACTGGAGATTAGCCACAGCCATAAATGGGATATTTTTTCCTTTGGGAATGATTTTAAGTTTTTAAGGATTTTTAGACTGGTTTATCTTGTTTGTCAAACAGCTAAGCAGTCACCAGGCTTGAGGACAGATTGGCAAGGACCATGGAATGAGTTTTGCATTCCTCTGCAGCATGGGGTACATTCAGCCTCCTGAGAATCTCACAGTTCAAATTTCTTCCTGTTGCAGAAATATCTAAGGCATTGGCAATTCACAAGGGTTCGGGTTGGTTTCCCCACCACCACTTGGCACCTCATAAGGCATAACTTTTAGTCCTTTATGTTACAAGCCCATGTTACTATTTTGTGATTGCAGCAGTATTTGGACTCTGGACTAATCAGAGACTACCTATGTTCCTTTGACTGCAGGGAGACTGGGCTTGATGACCTCGATGAACCTGACAGCAATCTGCTCCAGGAGGCAGTGGCTACTCAGTTATACTTGGCTCCTACTCTGCTAGTGGAATCATTTAAGACCCTGGGCCTGAAATAACCATTTGTGAATGCAGAAGATGATGGCACAGGCAGAAAATTTATGAGGATGACCTCCTCCCTGTGCCAGCTTGTAAAGATCAGGAGAGCAGAACCATGCTGAAATGGTCCTGTCTGCATACCGTAATCCCAGAAGCTCGAAAAGAGATATGATACGTGGTTCTCCAAACTCCCTGCTACTAATGGAGATTAAGAAGAACTAGAAAAGCTTGAGTGGTTGTTGGCAATTTGTATGATACAAGGACCTTAGGTGTAACAGCTGTAAACACTAATTTGCTCAAAGTCAGTTTAAGGAATCAGATATTCTTTAGCATTCCTCTAAGGTTAGAGCTGGGCACTGACTTCTCCAGCCAAAGGGCAGAAGAGATGATCAGCAAAATGAGTGATTAATTTGTCTTTTTCACAAGCCTCACACTAAGCTAGGTCTAGTCATTTTGTCACACTTCGTTGAGGTGACGTCACACTAAATAATGTGTGATGCATAATGTAAGTCACTAGTTTGAAGTCAAGTCGTGCCACTTTTCAAAGAGTGCTTGTACCTTAAAAACAGAAATTAACTTATAGAACAGAACACTGCCAAAAGGGGGAAAAAGATTTCCTGACAACTGGCAATATTTAGCAGTGTCATCCACAAAGACCCGAATTTTGCAGCCAGTCAATAATGAATATTAAAGCAATCTGGGAACTTCAAAATCCTGCTGTTCCTGTCTTTCACTGCTGACGACAGCAGACAGCAAAAACAGAGCTGCAAATAACTTGGAAATACTCATCGCAACACTGACTCCTTTCATAGCCCCGCGTGGCTTCCAGCTCCCACTCGTTAATGTGCTTACAGCAACCACGCTCTTCACCGTGCTGTCGCAGACAACTGCACTTCAACAAACCGAGTCAAAAAACACTCTAATAAAGCTAATTGAGAAGATATTTATTAAATTATTTGCTCAGCTTCATACTTGAAACCTCGGACTGTAAATGGTAATCTGATTTACCAGCCCTAGGAAAGTATCTAGACTTAAAGCCCAAACATGTAACACCCTCTTACACCTCTTCAGCAGACCATGATAGAAGGGATTTTCTCAGACCTCCAGTGTCTGAAAAGTCCCCAGAAGAGGATGTCCCATATAAGAAGACTGCAAGTGCTGCCATGCAGAGATTCACGCGTGTGACGGAGACCCGTGCATCCCAGCCACCCAGCGCCATGCCCACCACACAGCTGCTGTGTGTGGTCAGAGCTCCACCCCAAGCTCATCGAGATTTCTCTCAGCCTCCCAAATCTCAGCACTTTGGAGAAGGCCAGGAGCCCAGCCAAGGACAAACAAAGCAAGCCACCACAAAGTCCTTCAGGTATGTTGAGCTTGTCATGTTTACTGCTTTATATAATACATGGTAGAGTTTTAAGTGCACAAACTGAGGTCCTGCAATGAGATTGTAGGCAGCAGTCCCCTCTCAAAAATGTGTCCAGTGTAATGCAGGGACAGGAGTGTAGTGCTCTCTAAGAGAGGTAAGGGCAAAATCACAACCTTTACAAATAAAGACACTTCCAAAAACTATTTCACTGGATACATCTCCTTAGGAGGAAAAACCCTACTGCTACTGCCAAGAACTTTTCTACAAACTGCAATGCCAAGTCTTGGCTCTTCTTCAAATTCTTGCCCTTTTCTTCATAGCCAACTTTCCTTGTTAGCACTTCTTTGGTGTAGCGCTCAGAGCAACTCTGCCAGACAAAAGCCTCTTGCCCCAGCCCACCAGAGGTTGCTGGGCCCAGCAGTCTATTTTCAAAGTGCCCCTCCTGCAGCTTCCACACAGGGGAAGGTTTATTTTCAAGGAGTTGTCATCTGAAGCCTGTCATATGATTCCTTTAAATTTGCCAGATTGACGAGTTCTGTAAACAGATGGATTAAGTGACACAGATTTTTTAAAATTTCAAATACTGCACTATAATTTACATACCTATTGCCATGGGAACACCTCAACAAAATCCCTTATTTTCAAAGAAAACTGCCATTTCTTCACCAGTGGCTAAAGGTATTCAGCATTTCTGAAAACAGAATGCTGATTTTGGTGTCTAAACAGGGACTCATCTAATATACAGCCATAGTGTTTTATGTGCAATTCTGCTCTGAAAAGCAATTTTATATAAAGAAAACACCTCTGCAAATAACCAGTTCTGTTGTTTGTGCAAATTCAAGGCTATATATCCCAGTTTTACTGTCTAAAATACTGTTTGCTTCCCTCAGGACAGTGGACTGTTTTCATTCTTACGTCTTGAACGGTTCAGGTAAACCTCTGTAAGCCCATCAGAGTACATGAGCACATGCAGAGCACAAATGGGAGATACAAGGACACAATTTGTTACATAAATCCAGTTTCAGATGCTAAATATGAAGGAACCCAGATTAACTGAAACATGCTAGTGTGTAGTCACAGAGCTGCGAGCATGAAACCAAAAGTAAAAACAAACCAAAGCCCACTATATACATTTCTAAGCTGCTGAGTGCAGAAGTGAAATCTCTAAGATTACACATGTGACACCACGGTGTTATTTTTACAAGTCAGGTTTCAGAACAGATCTACTTCATTTCTAGCTGCTATATTCAGAAAATAAAATATGCTGTAAAGTACTAAACTCCCAAGTTCAGGATGTAAAACATACACATGAGTAAACTCATTATTTTAAAATTTAAGTCCTTTAAATTTTAGGCAGGATTACTATCTGGAAATTATACTCTTCAGATCAAAATTGTAACTGTATATTACATTTAGGTATTTATTGAACATATAAAAAATTCCAGCTCCCTTGGGAGTCAAGCTATTTGCCAGCACGATGTGTCAGGGTGCTGCATGCACCAACAGGCTCTGCAGGTGCCTTTCTCCCTCCCAGGGGTTTTGCCTGCCCATGCTCAAAAAAAAGTTCATGTTTCAAAGACAGGACATTCTTGCAAGTTTCATTTGAAAAAAAAAATCATCAGCTGGAGAAGAGAAATGCCAGTAGTACATTTGCTAAGGAGGGTGCCATGGCATGTCTGGCATGGTGCAACAGGCAGGATGCGCATTCCTGGAGTCATGGCACCAGGCGCTGCCTCCAGCTTGGTGGGTGTGAATGTACAGTCAAAAGGCACCTGGGATGAGCATGATGGGAAAAGACAATTAAATAGAAGGCAGGTCAAAATTCCTCGCAAACTGAGCTGCTCGTGGAATACATACGAAACCTTCATCTGCATTATTATGATACAATAAAACCTGACATAAAATGGGTGTTCTGGTTTGAGCTCAGCTCAAACCAGAACAACTGGTCATTTAATCTTTCTGTCTGGTGCTGCCTGAACACTGGAGTAGGTGTAGCAGCTAGTTTCCCTTCCTTGCTTTTATCCGTACTTGAGACAATGCTTTACTTTTATTTCTGCTACTGTGCAAGGGCATGATTAATTCACAGATGAGGATGTGATCCAAACCAGCAGGTAAATCAATGGGCTCTGCATCAGCAGTACGAAAGTCTTCACATGGAATTTGTCTTTATTTTTTCCTAAATCACATATGAAAGTATTTCAATTCTTTATGAAATATGAATGTGTTATAAATTCCTCTTTCTAAAATGTCTTCAATCTTAACTGCTTTACAGTGGACAATGGGTTATGCCAGCTTCACTTTCAATAAGGTATGTCAGATATTGCCTCTTCCTATATAGGCGAAGTCCAGAAGCTGCATACCAGCAACCACATAAATAGCAAAGTAAAGAGGGAATCTGAAATTCTGCAGAGTTGGAAAATGGTGAAAATAAGAAAAAACCCCCAAACCTTACCACCTCCAAAACCAGCCAACCACCACCAACAACAACAACAACAAAAAAACAGAAAAAAAAGAAAAGATCAAGAACACAGCTTGGAAGGGATAAACGAGTTTCATGTGGAAAAGCAACTTGAATCTCAAGGACAGAGGAAAAGAAACAGGAGGGGGATGAAAATCAGCAGAACTCATTGTGCACAGATGCCTGAAACTGAGTCAAAGGTACTCAACCCTGGAAACAAAAGCAGCTCTCCTGCCCAAGTACAGGCAGCCCAAGACCTTCACCGAGCAGCACAAATAACGCCAGTAAAGCATCCTGTTCTGAAACCCTACCTTCATCCCCGCCGCAGCTGCCGGCCCACTGGGGTCCACAGCCTGAATGTGGCAGGGCTTGCTCCCCCGCACCACAAAGCCCCAGCCCACCGCGTCACCAACGATCTGGAAGGAGAAAAGAAGGATGTGATCACCTTCAAGCAGCTCCATGAAATTCAAGGGGCTAACATCGAAATACATCAAGACGTACTTCAACATCTCTATACCTCCAACACATAGCTAAGGACATTGTGTACAGGCTGTTGTATCGCTCAGGGGAAAGGCTCTATCTAAGTGACTCCTCTTGCTTTTAAAGAACATTTTTGTTGGACTAGGCAGCTGTAAAAAGCAATGCTTCCAATGACTAGGTTCAAAAATGTCTTTACAGAGACATACTCTAACAGTGGATATGAATCAAAATTTCTGTCCCATCATAGTCCAGAAAGATGTAAGTAGAACACTTCAGTTGGGGTAAGTAATCCACTCCTGTAGACCAAGTATTACCAGAAGCATAGTCCAGATGAGTTTGTATAACACAAATGTTATTTGCTTTGTAATTTAACATTCCATTTCAGTCAGCAGTACTACATTGGCATAAAGACAGGATAAACAAGTCAGAATCAGACCTGAAATGTGTGGAAGTACTGATAACGGAGTTTGGGATTTTAAAGCACAAACCTTAGCAAATGCAAGTAAGCCCTAATTACCCCATCAGAAAATGTCTCTTTGGATTACCTTATTCATACATCAGAAAATAAAGAAAAATACTGGAGACATACCGTAAAAGTTTTTCTCACGTATGGGGCTCCAGGCATCAGGAGCTCATCAGCGGTCACAGGTCTCTTTAATACTGTGGAGGTACATAAATGAATATTCAGTATAAACATTCCTAAGGAGTTTCTCCTAATAAATGAGATACAGTGTTGTGTTACAATATCTTTTTGGTACCACTTCCCATACACTCTTCCAGTTCTCTCAGACTTGCTTGAAAATAGCAAAAGAACCAAAGAAAAAAGTGCAGAATAACTCTGAGTACAAATGCTAAGAGCTTCGGATAAAATGGGGCATTTAGCCAACAGACTTTGTTGTCTGCAATCAAGATCCATTAAACACAGTCACAAACATCAGAAGTGGCTGTTCCCGTATCCAGTGTTGAACTGAGTGACCAACCTTCCTGACATGGAGCAGCTTTTCTTCCCTGCTCGCCCTGTGCATGCTCTCTGCTATTTCACTGGAGTTGGATCTGAATCACAGATTTAAGTATTAAGAAAATTCTGCTTGAGTCAGGCTTTATCCCAACAAAAAGATATCTGCAGTTGTAGGCACAGACATCTAACCCCGTCTCATCCAGGGACAGCCTAGGGAACCTGTAGCCAGCTGGGCTTTTACATGAAAGGAAATACCAGTGAGTTTCTGCAGGTGATTCCCCACTGCCTTGCTATGCGTTGGGATAATTTTCCACTGAATAAAGTAAATGCAAAGTTCTGCCACACTGAATTGATACCATTCTGTGCACCATTTTTCGTGTCTATAAATCCTTCACAAGGTGGAGGACAATGGAAAGCTATACATTGTTCACCACATTTGCCTGTTTCACCTCTAAAATTAAGGCTGTTTTTCTTCTAGTGATAAATAATTTTGATGATGTCTGCGTCTTCAGACACAGGTGGAAGATAAAATTCCCCACAGATGGTATTTGAAGACATTCATGAGTTTCTTAATGACATTCATGGGAGCAAGGGTAATCCTAGCATACAAACCAATATGGATTTCTTTTTACTTTCTCATGGATTTTCAGAAACTGTCATTTAGCCAGCATTACACTTTGCAGAGCATGCCTGGTCAATGTAAAAAACTTGCGTGATTATGCTCATTCAACAAGTCAGGATCAGGTAAATCATACACACAGGACTCCCTTGCCTGCCTCCTTTCACTATACTTCCAGAAATTTTTTGTTTTGTTTTGTAATTGTTTTTCTACACGACTGGTCAAGACATGACCTGGTTTTTTTTTTTTTTAAGTGTTTGCCTGCAACAGAACTCATCTGACAGTAAATACACTTCTGCCTTGTGTTTATTAGCATACAGTTCAGTGACATGCTCTGGGTCTGGATAGCAGGAAACTATTTGTGAATAAAATCACTTTACAGTCCAGCAGAGGATTAAGAACTCCTCTGTAACATTTACATCTGACAGCGTTACGTTAACCTAAGCAAGATGACACGTAGATCTGTACTCGTGCTATGGGAGAAATTACCCTATGGTGCTGGTAATTCTATCGTTCTTAAAAATAAATCTGTTTATAAGCTCATTTTCCTGTCTTCTTTCAAATATGAGTCTGTTAAAGCTATGCAAAATTTCAGAACTAGTCATAAGGGAGAATTTATTTTAAAAAATAAAGAATTTATGCAAGAGCAACATTAGCCGGTCCTTTTTCTTCCGGGGTTGTGTAACCAGCTGCATTGAAATAAACTTGTTCTCACTACTCATGAGTTGACACTTTGTATATAATCAAAACCATAAATGAACAGAAGAGTCAGCATACTTCAGCTAACACGCACATCTACGGACAGAGCATGAATGCTGGTTTAGCCGTCTCAGAAAACTTTACAGGATGTCACTAATTATGTACTGGGGCCAAGAGGGTTCCCATACAAAATTTATCAGAGAGTTTCTGGGAAGTATACCTGAGAGATATTCTGCCAAAACATCATACTGTGGCTCTCTTCATATAGGGGCAAACCCATTGCATATAGGGGTAAGCACATTGCAAGGCGATGCCAACCGCCCAACAGCAACGTACTCCAAGGATGCAACGACCACCAGTCCTGAGAGCGTTTTCCCAAGCTGGACAGCAGGTCTGGCGTAGGGGGCTATGGTTCCGGGCATGCAATCCTGCTAAGTCCTTCAAATTATTTGAATTTATAGCCTTATACTGAACTCCCAGCAGAGCCTAAGAAGAGGGAAGAAAATATCCTAAAAAGAGAGAGAATGAAAATATTCCTGTAACTACGCCTCTCTTTCTGATGGCCACTCTGCACAGCAGGTGCGAAATGCACTTCAGCGCCCTCATCGCCAGAGTGACTGCAAATGTTTTGGACAGGATTTGCATAAGGGACTCTCTAGTAATCACCTCAAATGCCAGCATCCCTTTGAAAGCAAAGCTTACAAATATGCACTGAAGCCTTTCCCTGTCATACAACTCTCCCCACACCATCGGCAGAGGCCCGGTAAATTTGAAATAATAAGGAGCACAAAGGGCAGCAGGGACTCTGCTTTGAAATTCAGGACTGTTTCTGAGGGAAACAGACGGCTGAAACAATATCTACCCTGGTCTGTTTTTCCCTTCCCAGATGTACAGTAAGAAACAATTTTAAGTGAACTGTGGAAGAATGGGTGTGTTTAACCTTCCAGCGTGGAATAGGAAATCCTTTCAAAAGGAAAATAAGCTTCAACACTACTTTTACCTTCCTAAACAGACTGGTGTAAGACCTAAGCAAATTAAAATGCTGACATGGTCCCTGACAGGCTGAAACAATACTGCCTCTTTTTTAAGAAGCTGTTGTTTTCTGAGCTCTGTTATTTCATAGCAGCTCAAGCAGCCACTGGACAGTTCAAGTCTCCTCTGACTTGCACAGAAGGAATGTTTCTAGGAGGAGATTTTAATCAGTTCGGAGCTTGGCCATAATGAGGCAAATCTGGGCCCCTGACTGCATGTCCTCCTAAGAGATAAACTGCAGTTCAAACCACAATTATGGCCTCAATACAGAGGTTATTGGGGGCAGATGTCTCACTTGTGTT
>NW_010411078.1:51662-52115 GCF_000710305.1 Buceros rhinoceros silvestris | reverse complement strand
AGCAGGACTTCAGGCTAGAAGATGATAATAGTCCCCTCCGGCCTACAAAAGCTGTGATGCTGTAAAATTTTAATATATCCTTGAAAAGACAAATTTAGACGCGATTCTAGCCGTTCTCCACATCGCCTTCTCACCAGACAGATGTCTGCGCCCTGGCTCCTGTGCATCATAAGCGGTGCTGGTGCTCACCAGATTTGGGGTTGCAGAGCACCGGGGGACTGCTGCTGAGCGTCGGGCTGCTACTACAAAAGCTGTGATGCTGTAAAATTTTAATATATCCTTGAAAAGACAAATTTAGACGCGATTCTAGCCGTTCTCCACATCGCCTTCTCACCAGACAGATGTCTGCGCCCTGGCTCCTGTGCATCATAAGCGGTGCTGGTGCTCACCAGATTTGGGGTTGCAGAGCACCGGGGGACTGCTGCTGAGCGTCGGGCTGCTACTGAAGTACCC
>NW_010411078.1:42365-51488 GCF_000710305.1 Buceros rhinoceros silvestris | reverse complement strand
TGCTCCTCCGTACTGCCGACACAATCTTTATCTCCTTGGTAGGACTCACTACAAACAGAGAGAAAATACAGAGAGAAAGGGAGCAGCTATCAATTATTAAACCGATTCCCCCGGGTTCTTTAAAACAATGGCAATAAGCTATGCTTTGGCTGAGCACACCGGGAAGGGGTTAGCGTCTTCTCCATTGAAGAGTCACTGCTGTAGCTAACAGGAGTGTAATGCTGTAGCCAACATGATGGCTGAATTGCTCCTGTTGTAGCGCCTGCTAGGAGGCATTTCAATGCAGGGAAATAAGTTTTTACAATTTTCCTTTGACTTTGCATTTATTATTTCAGTTCTTATTTGATATTGGTGTAGAGCAAATGCTGCAGGACCCCTTCCCCTCACTTTTCTCAAAAACTCCACATAGAATGAATGACAAATTACTTTGGGCTTGGAGGATTTCAACCATTTCTGTTTGTTCATAAAAAAAAAAATTGTGTTTTGATCAGCATCTGAAATGTTATTGATACAGATACAAAACTATCTCAAGGTGCTAAAGATTTGGTAAATTGTGAATGGACAATCCCTACAAACAGGGACACACGATACCCAGCTCTGCTTTTTTTCAAACACTGAAACCCCTCATCCAAAAAGGAATTTTTTAACATCCCATGGTGTTGCTCTACAGACACCACTATAGTTGATGAGTCACCTGAGAGAAAACTGGTGTGTTTTCTGTTGTCATGATTCTGCTTGCGCAGGCAAAATGGGCTGTCATGGCTTTCTGGCATCAAGCGAGACTTCTCAGTGAGGAGCTCCATTAGTCGCCGCCGCCGCCGGAAATTCATTCTGCACTGGTAGAGCAAGTTGCTGTCCATAAAATGGTGCTTGTTGGACACTAGGAAAAGAAATGGATAGAAAGTCTATGGCTGGTAGGACTGAAATCAGAGCATACCTATCTGCAATGTATGTGCTGCACACTTTGGTGTAAGGAAGCAACACTCAGAGCTCTCCTCTTCCCCTATGTAGATTCAGAAAAAGGAGGAAGGTGGTCAGCTTCATGCGGGTAACTTCAATATACATGCTTTTATAGCGTCATAACAAAGTAGGAACCTTGGAGGCCATTGCTGAGAGGAATCTTTTACGCTGCCTTGATTAATGACAAGCACGTTGTATAGTCAAGTGGAAGTGGAAGTACTTTATCTTCTCATGGCAGGTTGCATAACGGTCCATCTCCACACATGCTTCCTCTGTATGCTGTTTGCTGCTGGTGGTCACTAGAGACCAGACTTAGCTCCTTACATCATTTACTTCTAAATGCATCAGCCTAGAAGCTCTGACTGACTAGCTGGTTTGGAGCTACAGGGCAGCAAAGAAGCAAAACGCGTGTTTCCTCTGTCTTGTTCAGCACAGACACCATGTCCCAGACACTTCCTGCAGGCCACTTCCCCGCCTTCACACGGATACGTAATGTCTGGGAACAGGCACTTGGCCAAAAATCATTTCTTACATAATAGGCAGAAGTTGTAATTACAACCTGTTTTGACACAGAGCAAATCCCAGGTTGCTGGTATCAGAGCCAGAGCACCAAGACTACCCGCAGACTGCAGCATCGCCATAACGTCTGCGTGTTTGCTGCCACTGATGCTGCATCTTAATAGCAATGAAAAATGCAGCAGTTGGATGGAGCTCTGTGCCAGGTCCCGAAAGTGCTCTGACTCTTTCAGAGCTTGATTGTGGGAAAGCCCTCCGCAGTACTCCCTGCATTAGTACTGCAGCACCTTAAATAGCTGCAATGAAGTTTCGGCTGTGTTTTCTCCATTTTCACCTGTCCTGTGATCACATTCCACAGAAACAATTTCCCACAGCTGACCTCTTCCATGAAGGATCTAGATTCTGGATTTACCTAGTTTATAAACTGCATTTATTCCAATGTTAAGAACTGTGAGTTATACATATTTATGTGTGAAGTGTGAACAATAACACAGATATGCATTCAGCGGACAGTCAAGTCTTTGAGTACATGACTCAGTCATTCAGCTTCAGGCTCCTACTGTGGACACTGAACTCTTCCCTTGCTCTTTGCTCTGCCCAAAATGTGGGGCAAAAAGCAGCAGAACCTAAGATGCTACACCAGATCCAGAGCCTGGAACTCTGCTGGCCTGCTTTCCCCTCATCCTTATCCTCAACACACTCTTCCTCATTCTCATCCCTTCTTAATGTCTCCGTGTGTCTCAGATTGCTCTCCATGAGCCCCACAGAAGTACATCACCACATACATGGTAGCCTTGCAAAAAAAGGCCGTGTGTAGACGTAAACTGTCATTATGTCATTTCATGCTTGTGAGCTGAAGGAATAGCCTCAAAGAGGAAAAAGTCCAGTCACCTTCTCCATTATATTAACGCCAGGAATGTCAAGCCATCCAGACAATAAAGAAGATGCCAGTCCTGGATGGGATCCTCAGGGCACAGCCCTCCATATGGATATAGAAACTGCCATATGGTGTCAGACCATATGCCCGTCTTGCAAAGATGCACGTTTTCTGCCTGTGTGGGCCACTGTCAGAGAGGGGACACTGTCTGTACGAATGGACTTGTGCCTTTGGGACACAACTGAACTGCACGTGCTCGCGCCCAAGCTGCCATGCAGGCTGTCTGCCCCAGGGTCCCCCAGTATGGCGCAGGCTGCAAGGGGTTTCTTAGAGTTTTGAAAAAAATTATAGTTTTGAAACTCTGCCTTTCTTCGCTAATAAAACAGAAAGGTCATGCCAGTCAGCCAGACTGCAATGCTTCAAGTAGAAGAAGACCCGTTACCTAGATTTCCTGGTTCTGTGCAAGAGCTTTGGAAGAGCCAGTGCCACTTGGCTTTTCTCTGCTTCATTTTAGTGCTGAACCTTTTGTTTCCTCAAATCAGCCACATGCATCCTCCATGAGAAAAATGGCTTTGCTAAGTCAAATTTAGCATTGCAAGCAATTTGTTACTGTGTTCTGACACATTAATTTTTGCAGGCACACACTGCCGCTGTGATCCTCGTTTTGGACACATACACTAGTCTCATTTTCAGATCACTGACACGGTAAGTAAAAGTAGCAATATCTAGCAATAACATACCACAGTATTAGAATAACCTGATGTAAATACAAAAAAAAAAAAAGAAAAAAATGCTTTTTTTAAATGACATCTTAAAGGGTTCTCTGAAACTTAAAAAGAAAAGCTCTACTTATTCATTGAGATTCACTGGGATTCGTAGAATCATAGAGTCATAGAATGGTTTGGGTTGGAGTGGACCTTAAAGATCATCTAGTTCCAACCCCACTGCCATGGGCAGGGACATCTTGCTAGTCCAAGATCAGGTTGCTCAAAGCCCCATCCAGCCTGGCCTTGATCAGCTCCAGGGATGGGGCATCCACAACTTCTCTAGGCAACCTGTGCCAGTGCCTCACCACCCTCACAGTAAAGAACTTCTTCCTTACATCTAATCTAAATCTATTCTCTTTTAATTTAAAGCTGTTACCCCTTGTCCTATCACTACGCTCCCTGATAAAGTCCCCCTCCAGCTTTCCTGTAGGCCCCCTTTAGGTACTGGAAGGCTGCTATAAGGTGTCTCCAGAGCCTTCTCCTCTCCAAGCTGAACACCACCAACTCTCTCAGCTTGTCCTCACAGAGGAGGTGCTCCACCCTCTGATCATCTTCATGGCTCTCCTCTGGACTGGGTCCAGTGGGTCCATAAGCTTCGGTGAAAGAAGGCCCCACATAACACCCCCTTGAAAGTAGAATTATTATTGCCAGCTCTCAGTATGGTTTCTGATTTAGGTTAGATATTATGGCACTACAGTTTTTAATTAAATCTACTCTGTTCTGTTTGTGTTATTCTGAAGTGCTCTGACAGTCTCCAGACAGGATAACAATCAGAGATCAACACACCCTTGTGTTGCAGACATGGTAAAGCACTCTGAAATTCTAGTATTACTGACCATGAAACTAGATAATGTAAACATTCTTCTGCCAAGATACTGAACATTTTAAAATAACAATACTTGTTTCAACTGAAATAGTGTAATATTTATATACTTAGAACAGCAAAGCTTAGGTCTTACATCGAAGTCATTTATCCCCGCTGTAACTATTTTAGTCCATGGAAGGGCGAATTTTTATACAACAAATGAAAAGGTAAGACCAATGACTCTATGTTGCAGAATATTTATATATGATTTACAAAACAAAGTGTTCGTAACTAGAATGCTTCGAGTACTACTTGTACTACTCATATGAGTAGTATTAGTACAGAATTTGGAATGCTCATTGATTTTCACAGTTTAATTCCTCACTTCTGATGACAGTTCACATTTCATGTGAGAGTGATAAAATAACAGCACACACCCTCAGACTGAGCAAATAAAGTATTTGTAGCACCATGTAACTTTGTGCATATTTAAGAAGAAGCTAAAAAAAATAAACAGGAGTAGTTGGCTCTGACTGCCTCCTTGTACACACATCATTAAATAAAATATCTCGTCAACGTTAATGGCATGCCCCATGGGGATTTTCCTTTTTTTTTTTAATCATCTGACATATTCATGATTTGGGCTGAAATGTCCATTCTGTGACTCTGCCTAAGGATAAGAGTATCTGGAACGGTGTGGAAAAAGAGATTTCAAGACGATGGATCAGAAGGAAGAGGCTGAGGAGGGGGAGGCAGACACTGGTGCAGGCTGCCTCTGAAGCACTCCTCAGGTGCAGCACTTGTCTTTCAGCAGTAACCTGGAGGAGCTACACACACCCTGGTCCTTGATAAATCACAATTATGTGAAAGCTGGACTCAGAGCATGCACAGAAGGTTGATTTTGTTACACTTAGTGCATGCCAGGAGAGAGGTACAGGCACAGGCATGGGTGCTCAGCAAAACTGCTTGGACAGTCTGTGTTTTGCTTCAAGCAGCAGAGAAAAGTGGGGGTGAAAAACTTTTTCAAGCTGACTGTAGAATACTGAGAGGACTGCACAGACTTACTCAGAAGGGATTTCCTTAAAGTTAATTTACAGCTAATGTAGAGTGTTGACTCAAAGACAGCAGCAGATAAACCTGTGGCAGATGATAAGGCTCTTGCTCCAGGTTATCTGTCCCTCTCATGGAAGTTGCTGCCTCCCGATAGGAATTCACTTAACTATTCCTGAACTAGTTTACTGCCCCTCATATTCCAGCACACAAAAGCAATACGGCACCCATTTCAGTTTGTCTCAAAACATCAGGCCATGGCGGACGAGTACCAGAACCTGTATTTGTACATGATGAGGGTGATGTAAAGGGCAAGGTAGGGTGACTTTACGGGTTTCTCCTTCCAGTTTAACTCATCGGTGCTCATGTGGCAACACGTTCATGTTACGATGTTCACTTTATGAAACAGAAAGAAATGTACCAAAGAGCTAAAGTGAAAATATGGTGACTGGCAACCTCCACAACTATAAAAGTGCTCTTATGGTCCTGGAGGGAAAGGCATCAATGTTAATTCACAGTCACTACTGCCAAACTTCGGAGGTATGGTCACAACTCACAGTCTAATCCCCCACATACATACGCCACAAAATTTCTCCCAGAAACAGAATTTTAAAATTATCTTTTAATCTTACAAAAATATAGTTTACTAGTACTTTAAAGCAGCCTGTAATGATCACTTTCCTCTTCCTCTCATGATCTGTTCAAGCCTTCAATTACTTTCCCTGCCAGGCCATAAAGGTTTAATGCAAGTCTGAATTTGTTTAACTGTAGCTGCTAATCCCTGGACTTTGTCACATCTTTATCAGAAGGTTACATAAGATCTGGTCACAAATCTTTGTAAAGGAGTCTGTGAAGTGATGAAGCCAACTCTCAAACATACCTTTGATCAGCTGAAAAAATAATACCCCTTAAATTCTGTCTTTTTTTAGGGCCCCTTGAGTCCTCTTCAGAATTTTTTTAACCTGCCTAAAATCCACCTATCAGAACTACATGCTCACAGTTAACACCTCACTCTCCCTCTCTTATTTGCTGTTGTCCTTTTAGTACATCTCATGCTCATAGTAACAGTTACTACAACTCTATTGCACAAAAAGCTTAAGATGGGAACAATCTGTGCTCTGTACTTCCTCCCTCCCCGTGCAGCGTTGCTTCACACCAACAAGCGGAGCCGGTCTTTTCATTTCCTAGATGTATTGCCTTCCAGTCACACCACTAGTTACACAAAACCACACCTCTTTTGGGTTACTGACCATTTAGTTAATAGCGTTCAATTATTTGTTTACTGTCTCATCTATCCCTAGAGCTGCAAACTTTATTGGCAAGAATTTTAGCTGGTCATTCCCCATTTACATTAGTTGAGAAGAGAAAAATCAGAATGTTTACTTTGGCATTTCTCTGTTTGGGAACACCTAATTTAGTGCTTTTTGTGCCTGGATGCTTCACAGTTTCTGCCCAGATAGATAAAATATACATTGCAACATCATGCAAATCTTCTTTCAGCTTCTGATTCTGACATAAAATTCTGGGATGTGCACGGTGCTCAAATAGCCTCTTCTGTCTTCTTTTGCAAGGAGACTGATGCACAGCAGAGAGAAAAATACTAGCTTTACATTGAATTTGTAGAACTGAGGAGGCTTTAGAAAGTACAAAAGCCTATTTTAATAAATGGTGTGAGTCATGCCTTAAAAATTAGGCCATTTTCATAACTGGCTTTTCCCCCAGATCCCTCCCACCAGTTCAATTCCCCGTGATTTTTAGTGTTGATAACCTGTGAACATCCCCACCGCAGTGATTCACGCTTTCTACCAGCCAAAAGCTGCAGCTCCCAGTAGGCCACATCCAGCAACGCACTCTGGCTGCTCTGCCCGTCCTCAGAAACACAGTGCTGTCACCAAGCAAGTCTGTGGCTGGAGCCAGGGAACGGCTGCTCCGTGTCGAGGGAGTGGTGGGAAAGATCCAAGCTCCCCAAGGAGCCGGATGAACAGCTTCTCTCAAGACAGCGGAGTACACGCTGGAGTGTGCGCTTGTTTGTTTGTGCGAGCGTGTGCTTGTGCTGGGGTTAAGAGGAAGAGGTTATAAAAGCATTAGCAGAGTATATGGAGTTTTCAGTGGTGATATGTCATGTCTGTCCTCACTTAAAGACAAAAGCAGCACTGAGCTCTTTCCAGTGGCACACAACACATTTCCAAGCCTTTTGCTGCATGAGGTAGCGGCCCCGGTCTATTCACAAGTGTACTTTATCTTTTCACTGAGGGAGTTTATGAAAACAATGACGTTAAACTCAGTTTGATGCTGCAGGAGATCATCTGAGCATCCTTCTGGATGCAACAGTCTGCACCTTCACACAGGAAGTCGCAGGTGACCACAGAGTTTTGACTGCTCTAATCAAAACTAGTGGTCTAGACTCTAGTCAAGTGGCAGGACACTGCACCAACAGAGCTGATGGCATATGGAAAACAAACACAGAATGTTGAGACACCCACTGAGGGGCTGCAGGGAGTGACAGGCGGCTGCTGGTCCATCTGAAGGAGGGCACAGCCCGAGCTGCTCCCACCAGTTCCCAAGCATGCCTGGGGATGGCTCTGCCTCCAGCCCTGTGTCCTTTTGCCTCCTCACTCCTCGCTCCTAAGCAGAAACAGTTTAAAGGGGAAGGAAATAAATCAACATCATAAAATAACGGTTCCTTAAAAAACATGCCTCCCTCGGCGGATAGCATTCGGCTTGCTGAGCCGGCCTCCGCTGTGCCTCAGGCCTTTCGCCAGCTCAGTGTCGGTGCGTTCCTTGCCAGAGAAGCAGTGGAAGCGTGCGTGTCCGCTTTGGTGAGGGTGAGCCGAGACTCACGCAGCGTGGCTGCTGGGATTTCAGCCGGTCCTCACCCCGGCTCCACAGTGCCCACCTCTGCACCATGAGCCCACCACTTCTGCCTCGCTCCACCACACGCGTGGCTGGAGGAGAATAACCGACACTTCGTTCTGCATCGGACAATGCTTTTCCCACTCCTCTCAAAGTCTTCCTGTTTTTCTAAAGCTAATCTGGCATCTGCAAATGCATTTAATAATGGCACCTATTCAGATTAGTTTCCTTTTACACACTGATGAATTCCACCTGCTTGGAGCTCTCTCAAATCAAGGAAGAGAGACCACAGATGTTCACACAACTCAGAGCCTTGGATTCCCTGCGCCGTATAAACACAAAACTTGCGTTTCCACCTTTTCTGAATGTATTATGGGCTACACAGACCGTAGGTAAGCCCACCTGCAAACGTACTCAACCAGCATGTTAAACTGTTGGCAGTGCAGCTGGAGTAAATAGCATTTTTTTTCTCATTTGAATTGCAAGGAATTTGTTTTGAATGGACAATGGATTTTAGTTTGAATTGCTGTAGTTTCCGCTGACCCTCTTGTATAAAACTGCAAGGCAGATCCTGGCCCTGAAATACAAACCCCAGAGAGATGTTCCAGCTCATCCTAGCTAAGGGTGAAGCCAGTAAGCCTGTCCAGATGTAAGTAGGTCCTGGACCTAAAAGGAGGTCCAGAAAAAAAGCTGTGACACAGAGAACCACGTCTCCTGAACTGTTCCAGTGAACTGTGGTAAACTCACGTAGTGCAAAAAAAGTCTAGACAACTTACTTACTGCCTTTAAAGCAACTGTCAGAAGTTCCTTGGGAACTGCAATACAGACTATTCCGCTCTTATTAAAGTGATATGTTCTGCTTAGTGCATTAACATTTTATTTCAGCTGCCTTAAAACAGATATGGAGACAATGTTTCTGTACACATTTTGTCTTTCCAGTAGGTTTGCCATCTATTTGCAGTCTATTTTCAAATACACACGACTGACTTACTCTGCCATGAAAAGCCAGAGCTGAAGCACGTGCATTTTCACAGTCTTTTCAGTTTGTAGATGAGGATTTATCGTCTTTAATTTAGCAAGTTTACAGAACACAGCCAACTGCTTTTCTTTGCTTCCAAATAAAGTATGGAAAGTACAGTCTGTGGCAAGGGAAGCAGAAGGTGAAAAGGCCCATCTGGGTATCTCTTTTGCTGTTGCAGCTGTTAAAAACTGAAACTCACTCTCTGTCAGAAAAATAGACTTAGGTAGTTAATACAAAAAGAAGTCTTTATATGTTATTTACATAATGCACAGGG